>NC_084618.1:41712840-41857840 GCF_033978795.1 Nerophis ophidion
CACTAAATAACTCACGATCATAAAGACGCTACTTCGTTGCTACGTGTCATACAACCGGTCACACCGATGGTGTTAGTTGTAAGTTGTATTGTTGCTTTGTACAAAAAACAAGGTAGTTTATCAAGGCAGGACCAAATTTATTTTCTTCTGCTGCTCTGGAAGGACAGAATAAACTCTGGGTGGCTGCTCTGGAAGGACAGAATAAACTCTTTGTGGGTGGCTTTGTTACTCCTTCCCCTATCACTTGATTATGCACATTCGCAAGATCTCTTAAAAGTCAGCGCTTTTTGCTGCACGACGGAGCGACAACAGAACGCGGTGATGCCGGTCCGTGGTCGTTTCAGATTCAGTGGAAATTCAGGTGAAGTTGCACTCACAGCGAGGACGACAATGGATGTGAACCATGTCTGAAAGACGTGCTAAAGTGAAAGTGGACACTTAATTTGTAACATGATCCAAGATGGCTAATGCAACCCCCTATGGTTGTTATTATTTTGGTTGAAAGGATTACTTTTTCAGCTGATTATGAAGCCCTAACCCTAACTTATGCAGTATTTTTTTCTGATTTCAGTGTTACGTATTCTCTCCAGCTTCACTTCCTATTTAGACACACTTCTCTTCTGTCGTCATGAGCGTGGGCATGTCTAAGTGGATGAGACTTAGACTTAAGCTCAATTCGAATACCCCTCTTTAGCCCTTGTTTTTGCACTCTTCTTGGTTTATGCGTTTACGTCAACCAAAAGGGCAAAGTACCTCCCTCCAAGCAAAGTTAACTTGTAGACCTCCCTACACGATCAAGTGAGAGGAAAAAGATGGCAGACGAGAAACCCAGAGAAGCGTACAAATCTAAATAAGCATAAATAATTATTTTCATAATTAATGACACTGGTGGTTTAGTCAGACTTTAAATCTTTGCTTTCACATAAATATTGGCTTCGAAGGGAAATACACAAACATACAAACCCGTTTCCTTATGAGTTGGGAAATTGTGTTAGGTGTAAATATAAACAGAATACTATGATTTGCCAATCATTTTCAACCCATATTCAGTTGAATATGCTACAAAGACAACATACTTGATGTTCAAACTGATAAAAATATATTTTTTACAAATAATCATTAACTTTAGAATTTGATGCCAGCAACACGTGACAAAGAAGTTGGAAACGGTGGCAATAAATACTGATAAAGTTGAGGAATGCTCATCAAACACTTATTTGGAACATCCCACAAGTGTGCAGGCTAATTGGGAACAGGTTGGTGCCATGATTGGGTACAAAAACAGCTTCCCAAAAAATTCTGTCTTTCACAAGAGTGCAATTGCAAGAAATGTAGGGATTTCAACATCTACGGTCCATAATATCATCAAAAGGTTCAGAGAATCTGCTCACTCCACAAAAGCGGCATGGCCGGAAACCAACATTGAATGACTGAGACCTTTGATCCTTCAGACGGCACTGTATCAAAAACAGACATCAATCTCTAAAGGATATCACCACTTGGGCTCAGGAAAACTTCAGAAAACCACTGTCACTAAATACAGTTTGTCACTTCATCTGTAAGTGAAAGTTAAAGCTCTACTATGCAAAGCGACAGCCATTTATCAACATCCAGAAACGCAGCCGGCTTCTATGGGCCCGAGATCATATAAGATGGAGTGATGCAAAGTGGAAAAGTGTTCTGTGGTCTGACGAGTCCACAATTCAAATTGTTTTTGGAAATATTTGACATCGTATCATCCGGACCAAAGGGGAAGCGAACCATCCAGACTGTTATCGACGCAAAGTTCAAAAGCCAGCATCTGTGATGGTATGGGGGTGCATTAGTGCCAAAGACATGGGTAACTTACACATCTGTGAAGGCACCATTAATGCTGAAAGGTACATACAGGTTTTGGAACAACATATGCTGCCATTTAAGCGCCGTCTTTTTCATGGACGCCCCTGCTTATTTCAGCAAGACAATGCCAAGCCACATTTAGCACGTGTTACGACAGCGTGGCTTCGTAAAAACAAGAGTGCGGGTACATTCCTGGCCCGCCTGCAGTCCAGACCTGTCTCCCATCGAAAATGTGCATTATGAAGCGTAAAATACGACAGCGGAGACCCCGGACCATTGAACAACTGAAGCTCTACATAAAACAAGAATGGGAAAGAATTCCACTATCAAAGCTTCAACAATTAGTTTCCTCAGTTCCCAAACGTTTATTGATTGTTAAAAGAAAAGGTGATGTAACAGTGGTGAACATTACCTTCCCAACTACTTTGGCACGTGTTGATGCCATGAAATTCTAAGATAATTATTTGCAAAAAAAATACAAGTTTATGAGTTTGAACATCAATTATCTTGTCTTTGTAGTGCATTCAATTGAATATGGGTTGAAAAGGATTTGCAAATCATTGTATTCCGTTTATATTTACATCTAACACAATTTCCCAACTCATATGGAAACGGGGTTTGTATTTTACATACCACATAGTTAGCACTTGCATAATTCGCCAAAACGTTGTCTTCTAAACAGTCTTCTTCTTAATAAAGACAGGCGAAAAAAATTATAAAAAAGCACAAGCAAAGCCGAACATCACATGTGACGGCATCTTTAAAGTAAACAAACATTTATCGCATCTGCCTTACGTCACTGCTGGCAAACAGCGACTCGATCGACGTCCGTATGCATAGAGGAGTATTTGCAATACTCCGCCATGGTACTAGATGCTAGAGCCAAGGGCGAGGGACAAGTAAGAGAGGGGAGGGGGAAGGACAATTCCAAATTAGGCTTAAATTGGGTGCGATTTAAGAGTTTCTGCGGCCACAGCTAGATGTACTTGGCTACACTACGCATTGTTTTAAAGTTAAAGTTAAAGTACCAATGATTGTCACATACACACTAGGTGTGGCAAAATTATTCTCTGCATTTGACCCATCACCCTTGATCACCCCCTGGGAAGTGGGAGGAGCAGTGAGCAGCAGCGGTGGCCGCGCCCGGGAATAATTTTTGGTGATTTTACCCCCAATTCCAACCCTTGATGCTGAGTGTCAAGCAGGGCGGTAATGGGTCCCATTTTTATAGTTTTTGGTATGACTCGGCTGGGGTTTGAACTCACGACCTACCGATCTCATTAATGTTGGCGCTTTTATATGGACATCGAAAAACATTACTTTAGCGAGAAAAAATTGGGAATTCTACTGGTTGCTACGCGTCATATAACAGATCACATTCTTATGCTGTGACGTTAGCATCTTTGTCGGCGAGCAGGTCTTCCAAACCATTTTCCCCTTAACCCACAGGTAGGGCCACTATAAAAGAGAACTGCCAATATTATTTATATGAGCATGGAGTGAGACAGTCAATTACGTTGAAGGACGCCAAAGCCTCGCTGACGCTCTTCTCTATGAATTCGTCTGTGATGCGTCGGGATGGGTGTTCGTTAAAAACAGAGTTCATGAGGGCGATTTTGGCTGCGCTGCGCCTGGCTTCAGCCTTGGTGGGACAGAACTGTTAAAGAGAGGAGAAAAAAAAAGGATGAGAGTTGCATTTCAAGAGTGTTTGCTCATGAAACAAGGGGCCGAGTTAAGCATTAGTGCAGATGTCATACTTGGAAGCTTCCGAAGCAGCTGCCTCCCGGGAGGCTCACGTAGCAGACATACGGCGGGCTGTTGGACGGCACCATTTCGTAAACAACCAGCGCTCCGTTGCGTAGGTCGGCGCCTCGGCTGAGCTTCATCTGCCAGAACTCCTGCAGGGCCTCCACTACGTTGACTGCAGAAACAGGAGAGAAGCTTCATGGAGGGTGGAGCACGTCCACGTTTATTGAACAGGCAGCAAAAAAAAGAGCCATAAAGTGGTTTTGGACGGGTCCAAGGAGGAGATAGCGGCCAACGTGGGCGGCCTGCTTCTGAGCTTGGCTGAGTAAACATTTGTGTTCTCACACAGTAAATCATGACGCAGCGACCAATTCTTTATTGACTTGGCCTTAGGATGATCAGCCACATCCGAGTTCTTCGGGTTATTAAGGATTCACAACTATGCCAGTACATTTCATTCTGCACAGTTCATTATGCCCCGCAAACTAAGATAATGAGCATTTTGTAGAATGAATACTTCTCTGACATCATAGTGACAACTGTATTGCTTCGAATAGATCAAAAATATATTCACTACAAAGCTCACCTACAATCCTAATATTGTTATTGTTTGATTCAAGCAAAACTATGGAGGTTAATTTGTGTCTTTATTGCAAAAATGTTTTTGGAAACGGCATTTATGTACCTGACTTGTTTGCATCCACATTTTTTTGTTTGTTGCTTTTTTTTTTTTAAACAACCAATATTTATGCACTGAATTTTCGAACACTATTCAAACACATTATTTTTGCTCACAATCTTTATTCAATTAAATTGTCAGCAAAAAACAGTTTAGTACAGAAATTTGTGTTGCTCTTATTTAAAAATATATATGGTATACTGTATTTCTGCAGTAATATTTTTTACCCTGATTTCGTAGACTCAAATTATGCTGACAATTTAATTGGATACAAATTTGGGTGTCTAAAACATCTGTGTAAAGTCTGAAAAATTTAGTGCAGAAATATTCCTTCCTTTTGTTGAAGCAACCAATATTCTGCACTGCATTTTTTTCTGCACTGATTTTTTTGCACAGAATTTTAGAGCATTGCATTTTAACAAACTGAATTTTTAACCACACATTATTTAATTAAATTGTTTGCATAATTTGATGTAAAAAAATGTAATTTTCAAATTTTTAAACAAACAATTCAGTTCTATAAATTCAGTATTCAAAAAAGCTTTAATAATATAGACACAAATTAACCTTACAAAACAAAATAAATGTGCACAAATCATTTATAATTTCATATCATTGACCCTTAAAAACACTCACTATTTACACCATTGGATACACGCACAAATAAAGATGTCCCAATGCACAAGATGAATCCAAAAATCTACCTTTATAACTGTAATAATGCTCTGTTGTGATGGAATTTGTAGGTATCTGTACAATAATGGTTATAGTTTGTACAATAATGGTTTGACTGATTTGATTTAAATTTAGTCAAGAGGGTCAAATCAGTTCTTACACCACTGTGAGGCACAATAATAATGAACACATTGTTCTAATAATTTTTAAAGAATGTCTCTGTGAGGCCCAGTGTTTTTATTTTAAACAAATGGCCTGTAAGTAAAGAGCATTGTTTACAGAAATTATCTATTCTGAAGATAACAAGGCTATATATCATGGAATCTTAAAAACATATTTTCCTAGCCCAAATGTATTGAATTCACCCAACACAACATTAGCCACACTTCTCTATGCGCTTAGGCTTATTTGCTTTTTTTCTTTTTTGGTCTGGTTTTGCTCTACGCCACTACTTTTGATTGATTGATTGAAACTTTTATTAGTAGATTGCACAGTACAGTACAAATTCCTTACAATTGACCACTAAATGCTAACACCCGAATACGTTTTTCAACTAGTTTAAGTGGGGTCCACGTTAAACAATGCAATTCACAAAATGTACCTAAAATGCTGCCTTTACAAGTATAATATCAAGCGTGTCCCGACCCAATATTGATATCAGCAAAAAAAAAACATTTGTGATATAAGCACTACAGTCCTGCAGTGCGTTACTTGTGCAAAAATGGCCAGCCTGTTAACACCTAAATGTCCTCCAAAAAGCACACAAGGTTGGTCTTTTTTGTATTTTAGTCATTTACAAAGCACACAAGCTAGACATACGTAATACGTATCCTTAGTTGAATACTATTGCCGTTCATTGTTAATATAAACAAATATCAAATAATTCGTTGCATATCACTTACAGATGCAGTAGTCTCTGAGGCAGAAGGGTATTAAAAAGTATCCAGTAACAAAAGTGTCCACATCATTCATCCATCAATCCATTTTCTACCGCTTGTCCTAATGGGGTCTCAGGGGGTGGTGGAGCCTATCCCAGCAGCACATGGGTGGAAGGCGGTGTACACCCTGGACAAGTCGCCCCCGCATCTCACTTATATTCACACACTAGGGCCAATTTAGTGTTTCCAATCAACCTATTCCCAAGTGCATGTCTTTGGAGTTTGCAGTCACATGCAAACTCCACACAGACATAACCCAGGACCTTCGTATTGTGAGGCACACGTACTAACCCCTGTTCCACCGTGCTGCCATCAACTGACCCTAATTTAATTAATTATTGTAACCCCTATGCTTCACCAAAACCAACTTCAAAAGCATTGTCATGTATTAGTGTTTTTCATATCAACCTGGATTAATTCATTTGATAAAGCGTTTAACATTCCACACCATACAATAATAAAAGTATGTATTGATATCGTTTTGGATTAATATTGCTTTCGGCAAATACTGTAGGCTCCAATATTGGTATCACATGGTAAAAAATATGTTTTTATAAACAATAGTTACATACAAACCCCGTTTCCAAATGAGTCGGGAAATTGTGTAAGATGGAAATATAAACGTAATACAATGATTTGCAAATAATTTTCAACCCATATACAGTTGAATATGCTACAAAGACAACATATTTGATGTTCAAACTGATACACCTTTTTTTTGTGCAAATAATCATTAACTTTAGAATTTGATGCCAGCAACACGTGACAAAGAAGTTGGGAAAGGTGGCAATAAATACTGATAAAGTTGAGTAATGCTCATCAAACACTTACATGAAACATCCCACAGGTGTGCAGGCTAATTTGGAACAGTTGGGTGCCATGATTGGGTATAAAAGCAGCTGCCATAAAATGCTAAGTAATTCACAAACAAGGGTGGGGTGAGGGTCACCACTTTGTAAGCAAATTGTCGAACAGTTTTAGAGCAACATTTCTCAACGAGCTATTGCAAGGAATTTAGGGATTTTACCATCTACGGTCCATAAAATCATCAAAAAGTTCAGAGAATCTGGAGGAATCACTGCACGTAAGTGATGATATTACGGACTTTTGATCCCTCAGGCGGTACCGCATCAAAAACCGACAGTGTGTAAAGGATATCATCACATGGGCTCAGGGACACTTCATAAAACCACTGTCAGTAACTACAGTTGGTCTCTACATCTGTAAGTGCAAGTTAAAACTATACTATACAAAGCCAAACCCATTTATCAACAATATCCTGAAACGCTGCCGGCTTGGCTGGGCCCGAGCTCACCTAAGATGGACTGATGCAAAGTGGAAAGGTGTTCTGTGGTCTGACGAGTCTACATTTCAAATTATATTTGGAAACAGAGGACGTGGTGTCCTCCAGAAAAAAGAGGAAAATAACAATTCGGATTGTTATAGGCGCAAGGTTCAAAAGCCAGCATCTGTGATGGCATGGGGGTGTATTAGTGCCCAAGGCATGGGTAACTTACACATCTGTGAAGGAACCATTAGTGCTAAAAGGTCCATACAGGTTTTGGGGCAACATAAGTTGTCATCCAAGCAAATTATCATGGACGCCCCTGCTTATTCAGCAAGACAAGTGTTATAACAGCGTGGCTTCGTAAAAAAAGAGTGCGGGTACTTTCATGGCCCGCCTGCAGTCCAGACCTGTCTCCCATCAAAAATGTGTGGCGCATTATAAAGCGTAAAATACAACAGCGGAGACCCAGGACTATTGAACGACTGAAGCTCTACATAAAACAAGAATGGGAAAAAATTCCACTTTCGAAACTTCAACAATTACGTTTCCTCAGTTCCCAAACATTTATTGAGTGTTGTTAAAAGAAAAGGTGATGTAACACACTGGTGAACATCCCCTTTCCCGACTACTTTGGCATGCGTTGCAGCCATGAAGTTCTAAGTCAATTATTATTTGCAAAAAAAAAAATAGTTTGAACATCAAATATCTTGTCTTTGTAGTGCATTCATTTGAATATGGGTTAAAAGGGATTTGGTAATAATTGTATTGAAGTGAAGTGAATTATATTTATATAGCACTTTTCTTCCGTTTATATTTACATCTAACACAATTCCCCAACTCATATGGAAACGGGGTCTGTATATTGCAGGGCGTTGATTTTACCTATAAAATAGAGTTGAATTTTAGCAGTGTAAAGTGTTGAGTTTTAAGTTGCTTACTTACACATTTGTCTTGTATTAATGCACTTTTTCCACCTCAGAGTCAATGTACTATTTGTGCAGTGCCAGTACAGTTGGCAAAGTTGTTTGAAATGAAATAAAAGTCTACTGATCTTAAATGTAATCCCTTCTTATAAGATTTGGTACGGTACTTAATCCTATAATGAATTGGACTGAAGCAAATGTTACACTAATCAGTGAGATGTGCTGTAATTCAACTTTTTTTTAGAGTGCGAAAAAAACATGAGCATAGTTTGATGCGAGACGTGAAGGAATGTTGCTCGTGTTTATGATCCATTTCCAAACAAACAGACGCGCGCCGCTGAAAGTGTCAAAAAGTGTCGGTGAATTAAAAAGGTTCTTACCTCTCCCGTAGCCCTGAGTGTGTTTGGCGAAGCTGCGGACCACAGCCTCCACCGCCTCCTTCAGCACCGCCGGGTTCCCGGGGTTATATTGGCCGGGGACGGAGGGACCCAGGCCGGCTCCAACTCCGACGACTCCGCCGTAGAGGCTGTGGAGCTGCAGCGGCGGCGGCGGCGGCGGAGGCCCCGAGGAGACGGCGAGGGAGGCCGGGGAGGACAGGAGCGGCGGGATAGGCACCGTGACGCCGGGCCGGAGAGACGACGAGCGGAGGGTCCCTGTCGGCCCAGAACCGAAGCCGATGCCCGGTTGGAGCTTGTGATTCATGCGGATGTTGAGGACGTGAGAATCCATTGTCCAAAAGCCACGTTTGGAAGTCTTCGTCCGGTTGGGTTCGGAACCAAGTGAAGAGCGGGTTGGTTCTGGATTAAGAAAATCAAGAATTTAAGACTATTTAGGTGGGTTTGTCAGTCTGGACCCACAACTGTACTTGTCCGTTGTTCTGGGCTGCATCCTCTCTGGACTGCCATATGCTGCCTTTAAGGACACTCGTTAAACACATTTCGTCACCACAGCTGTAATTAAATGTATTTTGCCATTCGAACCAAAAAAACAACACTCATATCTCACACACAGCATTTAAATATCTGTATATTTTTTGTTAAAATAAATAAACACATGTTAAACTAAATTAGCTCCCAACTGTGAGTTTTCACAATTCAGATTTTTACATAGACCCTGAAGGCAGCAGTGGGAAGCAGAAATATTAGGCCAAAGAAATTTGAGCCTCCTCCTTGTGTTCCTTTCAGTCTGGCCCCTTACACACAGAACTCCAATTGTCATTAATTCCACTCCAAAAAGCCAGTTTGCGTCACAATTCATCAAGATAAAGGGTGATCATGAATTGATTAACGTGGACCCCGACTTAAACAAGCTGAAAAACTTATTCGGGTGTTACCATTTAGTGGTCAATTGTACGGAATATGTACTGTACTGTGCAATCTACTAATAAAAGTTTCAATCAATCAATCAACTCACAAGACTCCGCAGGAGCATCGACCAAATTAGTGGAGAAAAGAGAGGGATTGGAACATAAAGTTGTACTTTTTACCCTGTTTCTTCCTCCCCCTCTCTCATTTCTTGTGTAAATATTCTTTTTGTAATCTGGGAAGAAGCCAGAGGAGGAAAAAAATGGAACATTACTTTGAAAAGTAGATCCAGATTGCAGTAAACACACAACCTATCAGAATATTGTTTTGTTAATAGTCACAAATATGCAAATTATTGCCTTTCGGGACATTTTGTTCAATTTCTTCTGTGCAAATATGCAAAAGTATGAAACAAAAACCTTGTTTATGTGTTAGTGGTTTAAGAATAACAAATGTTATAAAATAACCCAATGTGAACCCTTCCCAAGGTCAATCATTTTAAAATGTTTCTAAGGTTTGCTCATGCCTTTGCATGAGGTCATGTGTGTATATTTTAGAAAACAAGCTAATTAGTTGAGTGCATAATAAACAACTTTTCTGCAGGTGTGGTCATAATACTTCTGTGTCTTTTCATGATAATTTGCCATCCAACCCAGTGATGAACACATGTTGAACACTTAAGGGGGAAAAGGCTGCACATTTCCACATCTGGCTTTGATCAAGGGCCTCTAGAATACAAAAGGGAGGCCATTGTTGTTTTATGTACGAGCACACGTGGTCTCCTGACGTTGGAAATATGCGTTTGTATCATCTCGGGGCTAGGGGCCACGGTGTGATCGAGGATTAATGACTTTACTGCAAGCTATAAAGATAGCCTGGCTGCCTGCAAAGCAAAGGTATAAAGGTTTGCATCCACATATCCTCTGGAGGTCTGTCACAATGGCACATGTGTAGAGTCAGCACTTTTTTTTTTTTAAGGGAAGGTATATATCATCAACTTAGCTTTACTATGTTGGTCCTAATGGATAGGCTTTAGAGTTGAGTGGACCGGAAGAGAATATTATAAAACCAATGAAAATGATAAAAAATATAGTCATGGTCAAAAGTTTACATACACTTGTAAAGAACAATGTAATGGCTGTCTTGACTTTCCAATAATTTCTACAACTCATGTTTTTTGTGATAGAGTGATTGGAGCACATACTTGTTAATCACAAAAAACATTCATAAAGTTTGGTTCTTTTATGAATTATGAGTCTACTGAAAATGTGACCAAATCTGCTGGGTCAAAAGTATACATACATCAAAGTTAGTATTTGGTTTCATGTCCCTTAGCAAGTTTCACTGCAATAAGACACTTTTGCTAGCCATCCACAAGCTTCTGGTTGAATTTTTGACCACTACTCTTGTAAAAATTGGTGCAGTTCAGCTAATGTTGTTGGATTTCTGTGGACCTTTTTCTTCAGCATCATCCACACGTTTAGGTCAGGACATTGGGAAGGCCATTCTAAAACATTAATTCTAGCCTGATTTAACCATTCCTTTACCACTTTTGACGTGTGTTTGGGGTCATTGTCCAGTTGGAACACCCAACTGTGCCCAAGACCCAACCTCGGCTGATGATTTTAGGTTGTCCTGAAGAATTTGGAGGTAATGACTGATCAGTCTTCCATTTTACAGGCCAAGATCCCTCAAATTGATCGAAAATTGTGATTGTTTTAATTGAATATTGTGATTGTGTTTAGATGAACTCATCCAAAGGTATTTTGTTGTTGTGCAAATCTACAATACATGAGAAATACAGTACAGCAGCTGGCGACCTGCGAACAAACTCGTAATCACTAACTCGTAGCTAATTGCTCTAGCTGTCAACTAGAGCGCTAATTGCCAGCTGAAATAAGCACATTATTCAATTGCTGGTCGCTAACGCAGCCAATCGCTAGATGTCTATCCATCCATCCATCCATTTTCGCGGGGGGCGCTGGTGCCTATCTCAGCTACAATCGGGCGGAAGGCAGGGTACACCCTGGACAAGTCGCCAACTCATCGCAGGGCCGCTAGATGTCTACTGAAGCCCTATTCATTAGCTATCTTAAATGTTAACATGAATATATATAAAAAATATTTAATTTTGTTTTATTTTAAACATCCAAGGCAGTGGTTCTCAACCTTTTTTCAGTGATGTACGCCCCCTGAATTTTTTTTCAATTCAAGTACCCCCTAATCAGAGCAAAGTAATTCTGGTTGAAAAAAAGAAATAAAGTAAAATACAGCACTATGTCATCAGTTTCTGATTTATTACATTGAATAACAGTGCAAAATATTGCTCATTTGTAATGGTCTTTCTTGAACTATTTGGAAAAAAAAGATATAAAAATAATTAAAAACTTGTTGAAAAATAAACAGGTGATTCAATTATAAATGAAGATTTCTACACATAGAAGTAATCATCAACTTAAAGTGCCCTCTTTGGGGATTGTAATAGAGATCCATTTGGATTATTGAACTTAATTCTAAACATTTCTTCACAAAAAAACAAATCTTTAACATCAATATTTATGGAACATGTCCACAAAAAAATCTAGCTGTCAACACTAAATATTGCATTGTTGTATTTTTTTCCCCAGTTTATGAACTTTCATATTTTGTTGAAGTATTATTCAATAAATATATTTATAAAGGATTTTTGAATTGTTTCTATTTTTACATTTTAAAAATATCACGTACCCCTTGGCATACCTTCAAGTACCCCCAGGGGTACACGTACCCCCATTTGAGAACCACTGATCTAAGGTATATGGAGTAGGATGGCAATGCCCCTACCATTTATAAACTACAGTAGTGTGTTGGATCAATTTTAATAGGTATTAAAATACATTTACATTTGTGGGAAAATGTAAATGTGGCATAAACATTTGTGTAATATTATGAAGCAATTATACTTAAATATTCAGATATTACAAACAGCTCCCTGAAGGCAGCCAAAAGTGTGATGTGGCCCATAATATAAATGAGTTTGACATCCCTCAGCTGGCCGGTGGTGATGGCGGCATATTTTTTTGGAGTAAAAATGTAACTGCGCAAGTGGCAAACAGCCAATTTAAAAAACAATAATTTAATAATTGATTAACATTAAAAGTAAATTAAGTTTTATTAGTATAGAAAACACTGTGATGATGGGGCGACTTGTCCAGGGTGCACCCCGCCTTCTGCCCGAAGGCAGCTGAGATAGGCTCCAGCACCCCCCCGCAGCTCCAAAAGGGACAAGCGGTAGAAAATGGATAGATGTATAGTATAGAAAACAGTCAAATAATTAATTTGGAATCAACAAAACAATTATGAAATAAGAACAATCTGTTTTGTTAAATCCTAGATTAAAAGCAAATTCAACATACAATATATTATATGCAATAATATATCAATTTCCCTAAATGTGTTATTACAAACTTATTATTATTAATAATAACAAATGTAGATTAAGTTGTATTAGTATTATTGAGTAATTGATTTAAAGTCAACAACACACAAAAGGTAAATAAAAATACTAAATAAGCATTGTATAATTCTAGATGAAAAGTAGATTCAATATGAATATTTTTTTTATTTAATTATTATTTTTTTAATAATAAAATATTTTTTACTGTTATCATTAATTAATGTACAATGTCAGATTAAAAATAAAATACTATAATTAAAACAAAAATTATCAGCATTGGTAAGCCGATATTATTTTTTAATTTTCCTGAAGGAACTCTCCTGAAGGAATCAATAAAGTACTATTATTACTGTACTACTAAAAAATGAATATAATAGGGTTTATGCAGCACTAAAGGGATACTGTGCTTTGGACTAGATTATGGGTATAACTTAAAACAGAAATCAGGAAATGACATAATGTGTTTTGTCAGGAAGCTGATGTGGAAGGATCAAAAGTTCCCTGCGCGAGGCCTCAATGTCATCGTTCTCTTACTAGTCATCGTGTTTGGTTTAATCAACATGATAAGAAAAAACACACAGTGACACACTTGGACTTTGATTCAATCTGTCCAAGTGGCAGTAAGAGCTGCAAGGGTCACCACAACAACCAATCACTTTTAGGCTATTTTATCTGGTCCAATTACAATCCCTCGTACAGCCTGCTGCCCCCCTGTGGGACTATAAGAAGTGTCTGAGCCCTGCAGGGAGCCACCATCCGGTCCAAATCCTCCTGCACTACAGGTATGTACCATGGAAAACGATTTTATCACTAATGTGTACGTTCTGCTTACTTGACTGTTTTCTTTTTCAATACATTGCCTAGTTTTAATGGCAATTGTATCAAACTTTACCATTTTTTATTTGCAAGGTCTATAAACTATGAGATTTTCATTTATGCTTTCACTCTTTAACCTCAGAACCAATTTGGTACCACTGAGTCATTTTAACCAAATATTTTGGATATTCTATTTATTTGAAGAAAGGACCGTTTTTGGACTTAAGTGTACTTTCTTTTTTTAAACAATCCTGCCTTGTTGCAAAAATAATGAAAATATACAGAGTCAATTCTAAAGTATAGCAACAAACGATTTTGGGGGAAATGCCATGTCTTTAGTGTCTAGGGTTCAGGGGTTCTTGTGACAAAAAAGGCCATAAAAAATATTATATTGTGTCTGTTTTTTGAAAATAGTTGATGCGCTAAAAGTAAAAAAAAACACAACACCTTATAGGTTGTCCTAACACATCATATTGTTTCTGTTTTTTGAAAAAAATTGATGCGCTAAAAGTAAAAAACAAAACACCTTATACTTCAAATGTTTCTTAATTTTATGAAAGGGACTGTGTTAGGACTTATGGGTGAAAAGTGTCCAAATTTTTCAACAAACTCACACTTGGTAATAGCGTAATTTTAAAAATGCCTAAAAATGTTACTTGAATTTGTCAAGTTAAAATATTCTACTTTGCAACACATTTATTTATAAAAACATTTTTTGCACATTTCCTGTTTTTTTCTTCTAAAAAAATACATCATAAAACATTCTGAAATATTAAAAATTCATATTATATGCAAAATACATTGTTAAAATTGATAAATGTATTTATTACATATTCAAATGATGCTGCTAAAATACTGCAACTTGACACATTTATTTTCACTATGTAATTTTAACCTGATGTATTTATCTTGTGTAATTTTAATTGTGGATGTTAAATGTGCCTTAAATGGACTACAAATGAGAATGGTGCTAAATTTGGTGCAGCCATCTTTTTAATTTAACTTCACAACAAATACAAATAGAAAAGTATATAACGATAAATGGATGATTAAGTCCAGGATTTTGCTTGGTGAAAGTGATTTTTTTTTTTTTTTTACATTTTTATTAGTTATGATATGGGCCAATTTGGGTCGAAAGGGTAAAAAGTGAAGCCGTTTTTTTTTTGTGTGTGTTTTAGGTCGTCCTCACCACTCTGCAACCATGAAATTCTCCATCATCGCCGCCTTCGTTGTATTCGCACTGGCTCAAGGTATATTGTCACCTTTTCAAGATACTCACTGTCATGTAATACAAAAATACTCACCCACGTTGCCCACTGTACCACAGGAAGCCTTGCACAGGACCCTGCAGCCGAGCTCCAGAAGATCAGCGAGTATTTTGAGAACATGAAGAACAAGATGACTGAGGAGCTAACCACCTTCATGCGCACCCAGGACCTGGGCAACCAAGCACAGTGAGTACATTTAACTTTTGTCACATATTAGATACCTGCACAATCAAAATATCAATTAAGGTAATGCTTAATATGTTTAATAGTGAATTTAGTTAGGAGTATATTATGCTGAGTTTAAATTTTGTAAAAAGGGGGTAATTACAACTACAACTCCATCCATCCATCCATCCATTTTCTACCGCTTATTCCCTTTCGGGGTCACGGGGGGCGCTGGCGCCTATCCCAGCTACAATCGGGCGGAACTCGATGCCTACAAACATTTGGGGTGCACACAATGTAATAGCGAATGGAGTGCAGGACTCACATGCAACCAGCAGAGGCACTGTTCATTCAGTCTCCACTAGTTTCTACTTGAAAAAGCATTTGTTACAAATTATGTATATCAAACATCAGTGCACAAATACCACTAGTAATACTTATAATACTAATACAACAATATTGTTATTTGCAATTCAAAATCTCAACTGGTCGTAGTAACACATTTAAAAAAATAAAGATTCTGCCAGGGCTTCACGGTGGCTGAGGGGTTAGGGCGTCTGCCCCAAAATACGAAGGTCCTGAGTAGTCAGGGTTCAATCCCGGGCTGGGGATCTTTCTGTGTGGAGTTTGCATGTCCTCCCCGTGAATGCGTGGGTTCCCTCCGGGTACTCCAGCTTCCTTCCACCTCCAAAGACATGCACCTGGGGATAGGTTGATTGGCAACACTAAATTGGCCCTAGTGTGTGAATGTGAGTGTGAATGTTGTCTATCTGTGTTGGCCCTGCGGTGAGGTGGCGACTTGTCCAGGGTGTACCCCGCCTTCCGCCCGATTGTAGGTGAGATAGGCACAAGCGCCCCCCGCGACACCAAAGAGAATAAGCGGTAGGAAATGGATGGATGGAAGATTCTGCCATTTAAATATAACCAACATTTCAGAAATTGTTAATATTCTGCAAACACAAAACATTTTCTGCCATTCAAAATAAATACAATGAGTTAATATCTTCGATACCCACCCCTAAAAATTTTAAATGAGAAAAAATACAGAGCAATTTATATATACTAAGATATGTTATTAAGAAAGTGATTTAGTTTAGACGTGATACATACCCATCCCTTCCACCCTGCAGGACATTCCTGGAGGAGCAGAAGACCCAGTTCGAACCCATGGTCGCCAAAATCCAGGAGCAGCTGAAGTCGGTCGTCACCAACGTTGAGGGACAGATCCAGCCAATGGCCGCCAACGTGCAGGCCCAGATCCAACCCATGGTGCAGAAGTTCCAGGAGCAGATGGAGGCCATCCTCAAGCAGCTGACCGACCAGACCAAGGCTATCACCAACTAAAGAAACCCTCGTCCTATTTTCCTCCATCATGGACTGACTTTTTTTGTGGCTTTTGGACTTTGCGTCTATTGTGACGCCTGGCTGAGAATAACTGGCCTGTGGTGCGTTTCATCTTTGCACCAATAAAAAGTTGAAACATACTTTCTACTGTTTCTATTTGTGAGGTTAACCATCAAACAAGCAAACACATTTGCAGAACCTTTACTTTTTAGTAAACCTTTCACCCTACCCCAAAACAGCTCAAGTGTTAAAAATAAAAAATATATACAAAAACAACACATTTCATCTAAATAAATAAAAAATATATTCTACAGCTATTTCAATGGTTTAAATTTGATCTGACAACCATATTCCCATATTTTATGGTAATTGTTTTTATATTTTATGGTGGTTTTGACTATTCTGTGATGTTTTACTCCTGTTATGATCAGATTCTTCCCGCAGTCAGTGCGTTGTAACTCCGGAAGCTCGTCGTATCCTAAAGAATGGGTAATACCAAAACAAGGAAAGCATGAAATAATAATCACAGCTGCTTTAATAGCCAGCTAGAGAGTAGCACTTTACCTCAGATTGTCAGTAGGTCTTTCGGGTCAACTCCTTGGCCTGGTGGGCCTCAAGCACCGCCACGGCCTCGCCCACCTGACAGGAAAATAACACATTTAAACACTTTTTCAGGGGTATTAGTTGAATCATATTGTACATTTTGGTTATCAATTTCCATTAATTTTAAGTTAAGCTTTGTGAAAGTCTGGTGTTTGATCACCAATGGTAGTATGACATCAATACATTGATATTTTTCAGTTTTCTTTTATGTTAGTTTTTATGAATCTGTTTTTTGTTGTTGCTGCAAAACAAAACAAGTTCACAGGTGCATACTTTCCCATGAAGGACAAATGAAGTATTAGGCTTTTATTATGACAAATATAAAAGAGCCAACTGAATCAATAAAATGTAAAATGACATAAAATGTGACATTTATTAAAATAATAAATTAATGAAATCGTAATAAAATCAGAAATAATTATATTCAGGCTATTCGTTTATATTTTTCATGACCTATTTAGGACCTTTTAAAAACAGACAAGATAACGTTTAAAAATACATCAATGAAATGTTGCAGATTTTACAAATTAAATGTATTTTATATTTTTAATTCTGCAGCGCATTGCATGTAAAGGAACCTGTCAAGACACCCATCAAGACGTGGCGGGCAAGACGATTGATCTGATTGGTTAACGCAGGGAAACGTAAGCCACGCAGAAAACCACAAATGCCTTTTACAAAAATAAAAAAGTTCAATATATTGATTTCAGAGGCCCATTTGATAAATTACTATTAAAATACTATTAATCAAATGGTGCAATATTTTAAGTTTTTTTTTTTACCGTAATTTGATGAGTTTCCTCCATTATACATGATTTTTACTACAAATGTTTTTTATTTTTTTACTTAAAATTTTACAATTTCAATTTCTAATTCGTACCCAATGCCAAACTGATTATTTTGGGTACATATTTTTTGGATTTTCTATGTTGGAATATTTTAAACAACTTCAACCCTAAATAAAAATTCCAAACCCTTTTTTTCCCTAATTTTTTATATATTTAACCTTTTGAAGGCCTCGCCCAAATGATGTCACAGTTGTCAATTAGTGTAAATTTGCACACAATTTGTGATTTCCCTAATTCAACCTGTGACATAATCTGATCGAAATGTAAAAAAAACAGTTAACATGTTTGATATTTTTTGTTTAGGACCTAAGTTTATTAGAAATTTGAGCAAAAAACTATCGTAAATTCTAAACTATAAGATGATACTTTTTTCCTATGCTTTGCACCCCGTGGAATATAAAACGATGTGGCTAATTTAAGGATTTTTCTTCGCTGACTGATGTAATGCAAATAGTTTTCATAAAACACAAGCAAAGACACTGAACATGTGTGTTGCGGGTTGAAAGTTTACAGTATTTCCTTTTAGTGCTTTAAACTTGAAGTACCATTCCATCTTCTCGTCGTCTATAGCGTTTCTATTCATATGGATTCTTCAATCATTACCCCGAGTCACTTTCTAAGTTTTACAATATAACTAAAACCATTCATACTTACTAAAAACTGTCTCATGTGTGATGTTTGTATGAGTGTTTTCATGCATGTTTGCACGTGCTATCGTAATGTAATCAAGCGACCGTTGTTAGTATTAGCTAATATGCTAACACATTTACGAATGTCTGTGTTAGTATTATTAACTTACAATGGCATTATTCTTTTTGTATTGTTTCAGTTTCACAAATTCCAGAGTAAATCTACCAAGACGTCCTTGTTGTAACGGTACCGGGTCATGACGGTGATAGAGGTCGTTTTTCCAGGAAGCGGCGGAACAACAGGAAGCAGCTAACAGGTAAGAATGATTTATTCTTCAAATAAACAATACAAGTGTGCATATAGCCCCGGAAGCTAACGGGATTGCTACCCAGGAAAAACTAAGGCAGAACTTAGCACAAGAAGCAGTTGCATGAGAGCAAACAACAGCACCAGGATGAGTGAGGCAAAAAGGCAGGAATAAATAGTTTTCGGATTAGTGCTCTGCAGCAGGTGACCGTGCTGAACACTAATCAGAGGCAGGTGAAACTAATCAGCACCTATGATAACCAAAACACAAACCCAGGGGTGCTCAAGACAGGAACTGAGGGAGTTCAAAACTAAACAGAACATGATCAAGGCAACAGATCAAAACACTTGAGTATGTTTAGCTGATTGGAGAGCTAGTTTCCGCAGTTAGTGGGTCCATGACAATAACTTCTGTTTTGTTTGATTAGCCATTTTACTGCCATGTTACAGGCACTGTTTGGCAACAATTAAGATATGTATATAAATATTTACAAAATCATTTCAACACGTATATATCTGTGGCTAATAGTCTGGTGCGGTTATCATATGGAAATCTATTTTTTCATCCAAAATTTAGTGTCTGCAGCTTACCGGTGTGCTCAATAGTCCGGAAAATAAGTAAACAAAAAAAACAAAAAAAGATGTTTTTACACTTTAAAAACTTAGTGCTTTTATGTCCACTTTGGCTTTGAGGATGACTTAACTGTCCTATTTGAAACATTTTGAAACGTTGTGTTGAGCGTTTGGGATGTGACATTTAAACAAATATGATTAGGAGGTACTCTCTGTACATCTTGCTTGGTTATCAGGAATCGGGAGAAGCTCTGACCTTTGAGCGGAGAGACTCAGGTGACTCCAGCATGTGGAGCAGTTCAGAGTTGTCGATTTCCAGCAGCATGCCGGTGATCTTCCCTGCCAGGTGTTGATACATGTTCTGTATGAGTGGGAATAAACACTCACCTGTCAGAGGTAAGCAGGTAAGAACTTGTTAAATGTAAATAGGTAGTATATTGCATAACACAGCAGCAACAGAACCAATGTTGTAATAGCAGCTTGTTGTTCACGTTCAGTTAGATTACCTTATTGAGTCACATGGAAGGGTCAATATATTTGAAGTGGCTTTCAACCACTATAATACATTTTGTTTAATTGGAGTCTTACCCAGCATCTGCTTCTGCTCCAATGGAGGCGCAGCAGCCAGCACGGTTGCAGTCAAAGGCTTCTGCACCTGAGCGTGGACGGCGGGCTGAGAGAGGGACAAGCGAGTCAGAAAACCCACACAAGGAGGCAGCCAACGTGCTCCTTTAAACACCTGCTGCACCGACATCTCCCCTTGCGGTTGAACATGTTGCACGTGATCCTGAGGGCTGTGGGCGGCTCCAGGGTATTTGTACTGAGGGATGCCATACAAGGGGGTGACTGGTGAGGTGGGCCGCGGGCTGAGAGTCTGAGTTCCTGCCAGGACACAAAATGCATTCAGGCCCAAGGTTGCGCACACTGTGATCGATGATGAATGCTGGACTGACCTACACGCTGGCTGGCCATGATACGAGGCACTTGGGAGGCAGGGCGTAGGCTGTTAAAGGCCGGGGGGCTTGGTGCGGACGGGTGCATGGCACCAGGGTGGTTCTGGTAGTCTACGCAAGCACACAATCAGCAATTCATCATATTAGCTGTTGTTTTGCTGTATTGCCAATTTCTATCAACAAGCTATTGAAATGTGGTGCAAATCTGCATAAAAGGTGTGTGCAGTAGGATTTTTTTCTGACTTTTGTCTTTATTGTCCATTTGAGTTGGGGTAAGTGGTGGAGTGTGACTCCACTACCTGGGCGTTGGGACGGGTATCGTTTATATTTGAATCAAATCAGTATTTTAAAAATGACTGGCGCTAAAACGGTGCTTAAACCATTGGAAAATATGCACATATTTCTGACTAGAATTTTGTGGCATTGCAGTGGAATAATTCAATTACATGAATTTAATACCTAAGTAATACAAACCCCGTTTCAATATGAGTTGGGAAATTCTGTTAAATGTAAATATAAACGGAATACAATGATTTGCAATTCTTTTTCAACTTATATTCAATTGAATGCACTACAAATACAAGATATTTGATGTTCAAACTCATAAACTTTATATATTTTTTTGCAAATAATAACTTAGAATTTCATGGCTGCAACACGTGGCAAAGTAGATGAGAAAGGGCATGTTCACCACTGTTTCATCACCTTTTCTATTAACAACACTCAATAAACCTTTGGGAACTAAGGAGATATTTTTGAAGCTTTTCAAGTGGAATTCTTTCCCATTTTTGTTTGATGTTCAGCTTAAGTTGTTCAACAGTCCGGGGTCTCCGTTGTGTTATTTTAGGCTTCATTATGCGCCACACATTTTCAATGGGAGACAGGTCTGGACTACAGGCAAGCCAGTCTAGTACCCGCACTCTTACTATGAAGCCACGCTGTTGTAACAAGTGACTTGGCATTGTCTTGCTGAAATAAGCAGTGGCATCCATGATAACGTTGCTTGGATGTCAACATATGTTGCTCCAAAAACTGTATGGACCATTCAGCATTAATGGTGCCTTCACAGATGTGTAAGTTACCCATGCCTTGGGCACTAATGCACCCCCATACCATCACACATGCTGGATTTTCAACTTTGCACCTAGAACAGTCCTGATGGTTCTTTTCCTCTTTGGTCCGGAGGACACCACGTTCACCGTTTCCAAAAAACAATTTGAAATGTGGACTCGTCAGACCACAGAACACTTTTCCACTTTGCATCAGTCCATCTTAGATGAGCTTGGGCACAGCGAAGCCGGCTGCGTTTCTGGGTGTCGTTGATAAATGGCTTTGGCTTTGCATAGTAGTTTTAACTTGCACTTACAGATGTAGCGACAAACTGTAGTTACTAACAGTGGTTTTCTAGAGTGTTCCTGAGCCCGTGTGGTGATATCCTTTACACACTGATGTCGCTTTTTGATGCAGTACCGCCTGAGGGAACAAAGGTTCGTTATATCACAAAGGTTCGTTATATCATCGCTTACGTGCAGTGATTTCTACAGATTCTCTGAACCTTTTGATGATATTATGGACCGTAGATGTTGAAATCCCTAAATTTCTTGCAAATGCACTTTGAGAAACGTTGTTCTTAAACTGTTTGACTATTTGCTCACAAAGTGGTGACCGTATCCGAATCCTTGTTTGTGAATGACTCAGCAGTACCGCCTGAGGGATCAAAAGTCCGTAATATCATCACTTACGTGCAGTGATTCCTCCAGATTCTCTGAACCTTTTGATGGTATTACAGACCGTAGATGGTGAAATTCCTAAATTTCTCGCAATAGCCCGTTGAGAAATGTTTTTCTTAAACTATTTGACAATTTGTTCACAAAGTGGTGACCGTTTCCGAATCCTTGTTTGTGAATGACTCAGCATTTCACGGATGCTGCTTTTATACCCAATCATGGCACCCACCTGTTCCCAATTGGCCTGCACACCTGTGGGATGTTCCAAATAAGTGATGAGAATTCCTCAACTTTTTGAGTATTTATTGCCACCTTTCCCAACTTCTTTGTCACGTGTTGCTGGCATCAAATTCTAAAGTTAATGATTATTTGCAAAAAAAAAAATGTTTATCAGTTTGAACATCAAATATGTTGTCTTAGTAGCATATTCAACTGAATATGGGTTGAAAATGATTTGCAAATCATTGTATTCCGTTTATATTTACATCTAACACAACTTCCCAACTCATACGGAAACGGAAGGTTTGTACATTCACACATGAGAAATGAAATGAAAAGTGGTGCCGGTGCTAAATCATTGCTCAAAGAGAAACATGCACATTTTTGTAATACAACAGTGTCTTTTTGATAAAGTTGTGTGACATTCAAGATAAACAGACTACCAATTTTCAAGTCCAAGTCCCATCTTAAAACTCATTTGTATACTCCAGCCTGTAAATAGACCCCTTTTAGACCAGTTGATCTGCCGTTTTTCATTTCTGCTCTGCCCCTATCCCTCGTGGAGGGGGGGTGGGCACAGGTTCGGTGGCCATGGATGAATCGAAACCCGGGATGGACCGCTCGCCTGTGTATCGTTGGGGACATCTCTGCGCGGCTGCCCTTTCTCCGCTCGGGATGGTCTCCTGCTGGCCCCACTATGGACTGGACTCACACTGTTATGTTAGCTCCACTATGGACTGGACTTTAACAATATTATGCTAGATCCACTCAACGTCCATTGCACCTGTCGCCCTGGGGGGTACGGGAGGGGGGTGTTTGGTTCACTCACATCTGCGATCCTTTCCAAGGTTTCTCATTGTCATCCCACTAGGTTGAGTTTTTCCTTGCCCTGATGTGCATCAGAACCGAGGATGTCGTGGCTTGTGCAGCCCTTATGCCCGGAGCTGGACTTCCTACTACACGCATTTTTAATTTTTCTCCACTCGAGGATTATATTTCAGAGTCCCTGGCAGCCAGACGTATTCGGCCATCATCTTTCCTGCACAGTGCGGGCTTTTTTTTTGTTGACAAGAAAGATAAATTGCTTTGACTTTGTGTGGATTACCGTGACCTTAATGACATTGTGTATCAGTTGGGGACATCTCTACGCTGCTGATCCGACTCCGCTTGGGATGGTTTCCTGTGGACGGAACTCTCGCTGCTGTCTTGGATCCGCTTTGAACTGAACTCTCGCGGCTGTGTTGGAGCCACTATGGATTGAACTTTCACAGTATCATGTTAGAACCGATCGACATCCATTGCTTTCGGTCGCTTAGAGGGGGGGTTTGCCCACATTTGAGATCCTCTCCAAGGTTTCTCATAGTCAACATTGTCACTGGCGTCCCACTGGGTGTGAGTTCTCCTTGCCCACTGGGTGTGAGTTTTCCTTGCCCTTATGTGGGTTCTTCCGAGGATGTCGTAGTCATAGTGGTTTGTACAGTCCTTTGAGACATTTGTGATTTAGGGCTATATAAATAAACGATTGATTGATTGATTGATTACCATTAAGAATAAGTATTCTCTTCCGCTGAAAAACATTCTGCCTTTGCACCCCACCACTCAGCCACAATGTTTTCCAAACTCGACCGACGACCTCGATCTTTCTTTTTGCACTTTGAAACTTATTTTTGAAAAGTGAAAGGGTTTGCAAATACAACCTCACCCGCCATCGGTGCTGTTATGAGGGCTGTTGTTGGTCGGCAATAAAGTTTAAAAAGATCGTCAGACTCGTGTGTTTTTGAAATGTTTTTTATTATCAATTTTTACATACATGCAAACCATACGGAAGCATCGCTACATTGCTTACAAGATCTTACCTGTACAGTATCTAAGCCACGCACTTGTTGCTGAGTCTGAATTCATTTAGCACCGTAATGAAGCATAAATAACGACTACAGTTTTTGGCCTGGTTACTACTGTTTCCATAATAGCACTGGTGCTGATGTAACGGGGTTTCGGATCTCAACTTGTAATGAAAAATATTAATGTACTTTTTTATGTCTATTACAAACTGCGGTATTACCGTGAAAAGCATATTCTGTGAAAAGCACATTCTGACCAGAGAATGACCTTGTCCGCATAACTCATTGTGAAACTATCTTTTCTCCCTTCTCGTTGTTTGACTTCTTCATTCTAGTTAACAGCGCACCATTGTCTAACTGGCCGGTACTTACGCTGTTGTGTCATAAACTCTCTTCCCCTCCCAAACTGTGCTTGCTCTCCCCTCCCATCCGGTATTGAGTGTAAACAATGCATCCCTCCCTTGGAACACACACTCTCTGTAATGCTTGTCATGTGTGACTTATGTCTATTGAGCAGGTTGAGCCATTCAATACATCTAAGAAAGACAATGTGAATTTAAAAAAACACTTATTGTACCAAGTCTTCAATTTAAGAATCAGATTGAATATAAATAGGGCTTGTTATATGAACCTTGTCTCAGTGTACAAAGGTTTTATTCATCCATTGTGTGCCTCGCAGCACAGCCATTTTGTGCCCGGTAGCACATCCATTGTGGGAGGGCCGGTTGCTCTCGGTGCTCATTGTCACTTCAACAGTGCTGCCGAGAGCTACTGTGCTCAGTGCTACTTTGCGTGCTTTTTACAGCATTGTTATGAGTCTCAAGAAAGCCATGGACAAGAGATGTGTGGTTTTAAAAATTTCCGGAACAGAACCAGCATCACCTGCGTTGTACGACGCTGCTCCCTCCCATCCCCTTTTCTTCTGCTGCACGCCAAAAAGATCACCCGACAAGGTAAAGTGGATCTGGCTGTTCCAAGGAGTTTTGGGATTTGAAGATGTGAGTGCACCACAGGCATAGTGACATTGTGTGTGTGTGTGCGTGCGTGCGTTGGCAGAGTTAGTTGTTGTTTTAGTTTTGTTATTAAATAGAAAGCTGATCCATCAATCCTCTTTGTTATGTTTGTTTTATTTACGGTATATACAGCGCTTTATTTTGCATTCAAAGTGTACACATTTTTACTAAAATATAGACTTTTGTCGAGGCCGGAACCCATTATTAATATTTATATTGTTTTTTTATGGAGAAATTTGCTTCAATATACAAACTATTTGATTTACGAACCCTGTTCAAGACATTAAGTTCGTAAATCACAGTTCCACTATACTCTAATGTGCATTACTGCCATCTACAGGATGTGAATGGCAATCTCAATACTAGTATATAAAGATTTAGCATAATCTGTTTTGAAGGACGTAAAAGAGTAAAATGATTGATTTTCCATGTGTGTGACTTACCTGGAGTGGTCCAGCGTGGGCTCGGGCAAAGCTGGGTCATCTGGGCGGCGGCTGGAAAGTAAGGAGCGCGGCTTTGCGGCTGTGCTATCGGCGTTGCAATGTAGTAGCCAGCGCCCGGCATTGCCTGGTAGGGGTTGATGACCTGGCCGGACCGCACACTGGCCATGCGCCGCATGTACTGGTTGCTGAGATACACCTGCCGCTCCTCTTTCCGCTGGGCCAGGGCCACGTACAGTTGCTGGGTGCCCAACATGCGCCCGCTCATTTCCGCCACTGCCTTGCTGGCCTCCTCCGGGGAGGAGAAGCAGACGAAGCCGAAGCCCCTGCTGTGTCCGCCGTCGGTCATCACCTGAAAGGAAAACGATCAGTCAGCAATTATTTACAAATGGGCGGTCAAGAGGGGGTTACCTTGGCGCTAGTTATAATACCAAATGGCGCAAACTCTTTTCGCAGGCGGTCGTCGTCGATGCCATCGTCGAGGTTCTTCACATATAAGTTGACGCCCTGCAAGGTTAAACCATCAATTTGACAATTAAATGCAAGAGCTACAGAGTTGGGCGATACCGCCAAATTTGATCCGATGTCAAGTATATATAGGGCCAGTCTTAATGATACTGACACTATTTTACTTGCTACCCTGTATTGTTATTGTAACCTTCTCATTTATTTCATGTCATTACAATAGTGTATAATCTACCTGTTTGCTACTTTCATATTTTTTTTCTTTTTAAAAAATGTTCTTTATTGTTTTTATTGATACACTCATTTGATTTTATTTCATTTTTATTTGATATGTTTTTTTTTTTATATTTTATTTTAAGGGGCGATAGGTTAGGGGTAGGACCACGATAAAAAAATAAAAATAATCCAAACATAACTTGAGTTCATCTATACGCTTTGTAGTACTGCATTATTGATCCTCAGTAAAGCGCTCAAAAAAATAAAAACCTTATTTGTGAACAATTTAACAATGCAAGGATATATAATGTTGTGAATTTCCCACCATTATTATACACAGATAAGTTGAAATGCATGGAAAACTCGGACCAAAAAATTTACAATATCAATCAATTTTCTACCGCTTGTCCCTTTTGGGGTCGCGGGTGGTGCTGGAGCCTATCTCAGTTGTATTCGGGCAGGAGGCAAGATACACCCTGGACAAGTCGCTACCTCATCATAGGGCCAACAAAGATAGACAACATTCACACTCACATTCACACATTAGGGCCAATTTAGTGTTGCCAACCAACCTATCCCCAGATGCATGTCTTTGGAGGTGGAGGAAGCCGGAGTACAAGGAGGGAACCCAAGCAGTCACGGGGAGGACATGCAAACTCCACACAGAGAGATCCCAAGCCTGGGATTGAACCCAGGACTAGTCAGGACCTTCGTATTGTCAGGCACATGCAATAAATTAATACCTCTGAGAAACACCTAAAAAGGTTTATGTTAAAACAGGGGTAGGGAACCTATGGCTCTAGAGCCAGATGCGGCTCTTTTGATGACTGCATCTGGCTCTCAGATATATCTTAGCTGACATTGCTTAACACGATAAGTAATGAATAATTCCGCTGGTAATCACAGTGTTAAAAATAACGTTCAAATTATAAAAAATGTTCATGCATTTTAATCCAACCATCCGTTTTCTATTGCACCTGTTCAAGATGTTGCATTAATGGTAAGAAGTATTATATTTATTATTGGTTAGCTTTAGAATAACAATTTTATTAAAAAGAATATGAGACTTATTACACTCTAAAAATGTTGGTCTTAAAAATGCACACATCTAGTTGTATTCAGTGTTAAAAAATATTATATGGCTCTCACGGAAATACATTTTGCAATATTTGGCTTTCATGGCTCTCTCAGCCAAAAAGGTTCCCGACCCCTGTGTTAAAATATATAACTACTGGAATATTATTAATTTACTTATTATGAATTAATCTAGTGATTATAAAGAGTAACATTTTGCTATGTAACACCCATATGTCCCCAAGACCAACTTTCAAAGAAAGAGGACCCTGCTAGAATACTTTAATGGACATGCAGCAGCTTGAGCAAGATAAAGAAAAAACTGTTTTTCTATCTTGCTAAGTTATTTCAGGTATGGTTGAAGGCAAATTGAATACATTAAGTAAACGACAGTAGGCCAAGAAAAAAATGGTTTCAGGGAATAAAAGAAGCTCCGGACTGAATTGTGCGAGGAAGACTTTGGAAACATCTGCACTAACAGGTATAGAGAAAGAAGCGATGGACCTACTTGGTAGCGGGAGAAGCGCTCTTGCTTCATCTGTTCAAAATTACTCTGCAGCTCAGCCTCACGCTCCATCTTCTTTTGGGCACGGTTGACATAGATCGTCCTGCCATGCAACTCCTTCCCGTTCATCTCATCCACTGCCTGATAAACGGCCCATGGTGACTTATAATAATAATAATAATTATAATAATAATAATGGGTGGTCATATCCACAATAAAACCAAACTCACCCTCTGGGCGTCCTCATGCCTCTCGAAGCTGACAAAGCCGAATCCGCGACACAACCCGCTCTCGTCCCTCATGATGCGGACACTGGCTATGCTTCCTGGGCGATACAATAGATGGAATCAATAAAGTGCGCGAGGGCCCGTAGCGGTTTGGACTTGCACGGGACCTAACTGACCATATCTATTGAAAAAGGCCCTCAGTTTCCTCTCATCCACGTCTTCACCAAAGTTTTTGACGTAAACATTTGTAAATTCTTTGGCCCGGGTGGCGAGTTCAGCCTTACGCTCTTTGAGGGATTTGAAGTGGCCCACAAATCTGTTTGATAGAAAGCAAAAATAAACTAAAGTGCAAGCTCAATAAAAGTAAACATTATTTAAAGGGTAAATTATTAATGTATAGTATTTTTTTTATCATTTTGATGAATATAGCTTAGAGTTACTAAAACCCCCAAATTCATGAGGGTCCAGTACAGTACCACAACATGCAAACAACTGTCCAAAAAAGTGAAATATTGTAAACCCTTGTTTATTGCTGTTACTTCCTTCCAGGCCTGACCGTAGAAGATACATGTCTGAAGTACAAATTATTAATCAGAAATCACATATTTTAATAACTAGAGCATAAAAAACTGTTTATGACCTTCTAAACACAGTTGTTACTTGTTAAACATTATGACAGCCCACTAAACATGAACTAACACCAGCATACTTTTCAGTGGCCACAATACAACATACATATACATATACATATACATATATATACACACACATATACATATACATATACATACATATATACACACATATATATATATATATATATACATATATATCAGTGTATATATATATATATAAGTGTATATATAAAGTATATATATATATCAGTGTATATATATATAAAGTATATATATATAAATATATATATATATACTTTATATATATATACACTGATATATATATATACACTGATATATATATGTATATATATATATATATATATATACTTTATATATACACTTATATATATATACACTGATATACATATGTATGTATATATATATATATATATATATATATATACAGTGTGTGAATGTGAGTGTGAATGTTGTCTGTCTATCTGTGTTGGCCCTGCGATGAGGTGGCGACTTGTCCAGGGTGTACCCCGCCTTCCGCCCGACTGTAGCTGAGATAGGCGCCAGCGCCCCCCGCGACCCCGAAAGGGAATAAGCGGTAGAAAATGGATGGATGGATGATATATATATATATATATATATATATACATACATATATATATATTAGTGTCTCATTCCAGCACGGCCTGACAGGTAAGCACCTCGCAGGGGAGAAGCCAGGGCAATGTTGGCAGGGTGAAACAGGGAAGACAACGCCCCACCCTTAGCCGCAGCATCGAGGGGCGGTACATTCCCCCCTACCTGTTAAATCAGCCTGAAGTGCCACCAGCTGTGCGGCCAGTTGGGGCCCAGCTACAAACCTTTCTTAACTCTGCCTCATTCAGGTCTGGCTCTCCTCAGTGTCAAGGCAGGTGCATCAGGCGGTAAGTGAGACAACCACTATTTCCCCACTAAAAACAATACTGGTGAAATATTTACTTATGTTGTGTTTCTATTGTTCATAGGCAATTACCTATGACCTTTAAGGACGTGTGCTGTGTGAAGGACTGAGAGCCCCGGGCGGGAGATATTTATGTTTGGTCACCTTAAGTTATGTTTATGTATGTTGTATTGTATGTTTTATATGTGTGTGTGTGTGTGTATATATATATATTATATATATAAGTTGCCACGTTGTGGAAATCGTAAATAAAAACAGAATACAATGATTTCCATATCCTTTTCAACCTATATTCAATTGAAAAGACTGCAAAGACAAGATACTTAAAGTTTTAACTGGTTTACTTCGGGGTTTTTTTGCAAATATTAGCTCATTTGGAATTTGATGCAACATGTTTCAAATAAGCTGGCACAAGTGCCAAAAAGACTGAGAAAGTTGAGGAATGCTCATCTCACACTTATATGGAACATCCCACAGGTGAACAGGCTAATTGGGAACAGGTGGGTGCCGTGATTGGGTATAGAAGCAGCTTCCATGAAATGCTCAGTCATTCACAAACAAGCATGGGGCGAGGGTCACCACTTTGTGAACGAATGTGTGAGCAAATTGTCGAACAGTTGAAGAACATTTCCCACTCAAACAGCTATTGCAAGGAATTTAGGGATTTCACCATCTACGGTCCATGATATCAAAAGTTTCAGATAATCTGGAAAAATCCCGGCAAGGCCGAAAATTCAACATTGAATGCCTGTGACCTTTGAACCCTCAGGCTGTAATGCATTACAAACTGACATCAGTGTAAGGATATCACCACATGGGCTCAGGAACACTTCAGAAAACATCTAACTACAGTTCTTCAATACATCTGTAAGTGCAAGTTAAAACTCTACTATGCAAAGCGAAAGCCATTCATCAACAGCACCCAGAAATGCCGCCGGTTACACTGGGGCCCGAGCTCATCAAAGATGGACTGATGCAAAGTGGAAAACTGTTCTGTGGTCTGACGAGTCCACATTTCAAATAGTTTTTGGAAACTGTGGACGTCGTGTCTTCTGGAACAAAGAGAAAAATAATCATCCGGATTGTTATAGGCGCAAAGTTCAAAAGCCAGCATCTGAGATGATATGGAGGTGTATTTGTGCCCAGGTAATGGGTAACTTACACATCTGTGAAGGCACCATTAATGCTGAAAGGTACATACACATTTTGGAACAACATATGTTGCCATTCAAGCAATGTTATCATGGACGCCCTGCTTATTTCAGCAAGATAATGCCAAGCCACGTGTTACTATAGCGTGGCTTTATAATAAGAGTGTGGGTACTAGACTGGCCTACCTGTAGTCCAGACCTGTTTCTTATTTAAAATGTGTGGTGCAATATAAAGCGTAAAATACTATAACGGAGACTCCAGACTGTTGAACAACTTAAGCTTTACATCAAGCAAGAATGGGAAAGAAGAAAGTGTTAAAAGGAAAGGCCATGTAACACAGTGGTAAAAATGCCACTGTGACATCTTTTTTGCAATGTGTTGCCATCAAATTCTTAGTTAATGATTATTTGCCAAAAAATATTAAGTTTCTCAGTTTGAACATTAAGTATCTTGTCTTTGCAGTCTATTTAATTGAATATAAGTTGGAAATGATTTGCTAATCATTGTACTGTATTTTTATTTACAAACTATACAACGTGCCAACTTCACTGGTCTTGGGTTTTGCATATATATATATTTTTTTATGTTTATTATTTAAAAGAAATAGAACCTTTGAATTGCTCTCTTTGAATTGGCCTCCTCAAATCAAAGATGTTTTGTACAATATTCTATGCATACATAAGCTTAACTCATCAAAATATTTTAAACACACTTGTCATGCATACTTAGGCCACCATCTTGTTGTAAACGCTGCACGTTTTATTTATAAAAAACACAAAAAGAACAGACGTTAATAGAAAGCAGGCAATAATTGGAAAGGTACTCGTCCCATGAACGTTGTTCAACTTGAATAATCATTGAATACCTGAGTAAATGGAAAGGTAGAAACATAACTCTTTGACCACGTGCTCATTTGTGAAAAGTACATTGCAAAACTTAGCCGCAACACAACCAATGTTGTAAAAGCCGTAAGGCACAAACTATTCAATCAGCATCTATTATGGAAGGTCAAAAGGGACAGTTTTAGAGCAATTATAATCAATGGAAATGTTTATTAATCACAAATGTAAGATTTGCAAGCTTCAGACCAAAGCAATCATTGACTAGATTTTTGTTAGCCTTACCACTGATGGGTTTTTACAGATAAAATAAAATCTTTAAGCGCTAACAGGTTCATGAAATCATTCATTTAATTGTGAAAGAAATAACAAGATCCTAAAATTAATACATAATTATTAAATGATTAAATAATCAAATATTGAATTAAATATTTAAACATTTTTTTACATTAAATAAATTAATGCCATATTTAAAAACACATGCATGTATTTATTTACAATTGACACATCCCCTGCGACCCCAAAAGGGAATAAAAGGTAGGAAATGGATGGATGGATGGACATTTAGAATTTATTCATGTCTAATTTTGTCCTATTTTACTCTCCATACTTAATATTGTTGTGTGCATTGTAAACAACACTGCAGTTACTTCAAACCAACAGCATGGTGGAAACAATTTTAAGCACATGCAGAGGTAAGTAAGGCTGCTCGTCATACCTCAAATCATCTAATGGGGTTTATTTTCAAAAAGTACAACAAGAGGGTACATTTGTCATGTTTTACGGTGCTGACTAGAGACAGGCGATCTGCATTTGTGAACAACAAAATGTACTCTATGATTAAAGTTTTGGAGCATTGAAAGTGCATGTACTATTTTATCCAAATAGGGATCGTAGTTCCAGAAAAGTAGAAGGTATTTTTGCTGCAAAGGGAGTACCTACTCCTGAAGTTCCAGCCATTTTGTCTACAAACCCCGTTTCCATATGAGTTGGCAAATTGTGTTAGATGTAAATATAATCGGAATACAATGATTTGCAAATGCTTTTCAACCCATATTCAATTGATTGCAGGACAAAGACAAGATATTTGATGTTCAAACTCATAAACTTTATTTATTTTTTTTTTGCAAATAATAATTAACTTAGAATTTCATGGCTGCAACACGTGCCATAATTGGTGGGAAAGGGCATGTTCACCACTGTGTTACATCACCTTTCTTTTAACAACACTCAATAAACGTTTGGGAACTGAGTAAACGAATTGTTGAAGCTTTGAAAGTGGAATTCTTTACAATTCTTGCTTGATGTACAGCTTAAGTTGTTCAACAGTCACGTTGTCGTATTTTATGCATCATAATGCGCCACACATTATTTGATGGGAGACATGTCTGGACAGCAGGCGGGCCAGGAAAGTACCCGCACTCTTTTACTACAAAGCCACGCTGTTGTAACACGTGGCTTGGCATTGTTTTGCCGAAATAAGCAGGGGTCCGTGATAACGTTGCTTGGATGACAACATATGTTGCTCCAAAACCTGTATGGAACATTCAGCATTAATGGTGCCTTCACAGATGTGTAAGTTACCCATGCCTTGGGCACTAATACACCCCTATACCATCACAGATGCTGGCTTTTGAACTTTGCGCCTATAACAATCCGGATGGTTATTTTCCTCTTTGTTCCGGAGGACACCACGTCCACTGTTTCCAAATATAATTTGAAATGTGGACTCGTCAGACCACAGAACACTTTTTCACTTTGCATCAGTCCATCTTAGATGAGCTCGGGCCCAGCGAAGCCGGCAGCGTTCATGGGTGTTGTTGATAAATGGCTTTCACTTTGCATAGTAGAGTTTTAACTTGCACTTACAGATGTAGCGACCAACTATAGCTACTGACAGTGGTTTTATGAAGTGTTCCTAAGCCCATGTGGTGATATCCTTTACACATGCAGTACAGCCTGAGGGTTCAAAGGTCCGTAATATCATCGCTTACATGCAGTGATTTCTCCAGATTCTCTGACCCTTTTGATGATTTTACAGACCGTAGATGGTAAAATCCCTAAATTCCTTGCAATAGCTCGTTGAGAAATGTTCTAAAACTGTTGGACAATTTGCTTACAAATTGGTGATCCTCGCCCTATCCTTGTTTGTGAATAATTTAACATTTCATGGCAGCTGCTTTTATACCCAATCTTGGCACCCACCTGTTCTAAATTAGCCTGCAAACCTGCGGGATGTTCCAAATAAGTGTTTGATGAGCATTCCTCAACTTAATTAGTATTTATTGCCACCTTTCCCAACTCTTTTGTCACGTTTTGCTGGCATCAAATTCTAAAGTTAATGATTATTTGCAACAACAAAAAAATGTTTATCAGTTTTAACATCAAATATGTTGTCTTTGTAGCATATTTAATAGAATATGGGTTGAAAATGATTTGCAAATCATTGTATTCCGTTTATATTGACATCTAACACAATTTCCCAACTCATATGGAAACGGGGTTTGTATATATGGAGTTACTTATCAGCAAAAAGTGCCAAAACTAAATAAACACAACTTACACTTTTCGGTCCTTGAGCAGCTTGCCGTTCATTTCCACAATAGCTCTCTCGGCCGACTCCTGAGTCTCAAAGTGCACGAAGCCGTAGCCTTTAGAGCCGTTCTCATCACACACCACCTTGGGGAGGGAAGACATCAGCGTGTACGCGACAAGAACTGCACTTTGAACAAAATGGTGTGGTATTGTTTCTACCTTGCCAGATAGGATGTTGCCAAAAAAGGAAAAGATGTCATACAGGACATTGTTGTCTATGGACTTGTCCAGGTTCTTGACAAAGATGTTGCCCACGCCACTCTTCCTCAGCGAGGGGTCCCGCTGCCACCACATGATGCGCATGGGCTTTCCCTTTATCAGGTCAAAGTTCATCGTGTCCAGTGCATGTTCAGCTGTAAAAATAAGACAGAATTCATAAAAAAATGCCTTTTTTCATGTGTAAGGTAAATGGTAAAAATGGGGTCTACTTGTATAGCGCTTTTCTACCTTCACGGCACTCCAAGCGCCTCGGCACTTTTTCCACATTCACCCATTCACACACTGATGGCAGGGGCTGCCATGCAATGCCTTAACCACGACCCATCAGGGGCAAAGGTGAAGTATCTTGCTTAAGGACACAACGGATGTGACGAGGTTGGAAGGTGGGGATCGAACCAGGAACCCTCAGGTTGCTGGCACGGCCACTCTCCCGAAAGCGCCACGACGTCCCATTTGTGCGCCCCAATGGCTTGTGGAAGACATGCTAGCATGGATCTCATGATTACAGAAATGATCAATGATTTATGACAAATTCTTGTACATTTGTTTTAAGACGGCCATGTTTAGCCAATATTTACCGTGAGTAACAAACCAGTCAGTTTGGTTAATCGTTGAGTGCCTAAACCAAAGGTCCATCCATCAATCCATTTTTTTACCGCTTATCCCTTTTTGGGATCGTGGGGGGTCGCCGGAGCCTATTTCAGCTGCGTTCGGGCGGAAGGCGATGTACACCCAGGAAAAGTCGTCACCTCATCACAGGGCCAACACAGATAGACGGACAACATTCACACTCACACATTAGGGCCAATTTAGTGTTGCCAATCAACCTATCCCCATGTGCATGTTTTTGGCGGTGGTAGGAAGCCGAAGTACCCGGAGGGAACCCACGCAGTCACGGGGAGAACACGCAAACTCCACACAGAAAGATACCGAGCCCGTGATTGAACCCCAGACCATTTAAGAACCTTCGTATTGTGAGGCACATGCACTAACCCCAAATCCACCGTGCTGCCCAACAGTGGATATATATATAAATAAAAATGTATAATAGCCTCATTAAACAATATTGATAGGAAACTCCTTGATTCAGTTTTTTTATTTTTACTTACAGATTGATGGATAACTTGCTTTCCTAGTTGCAGGATCAGATAATAAAAATGTGAACAACATATCGATTGGAAAAAATTTCTGTCAAAATGGAAAAAAGTACTACATGCATTTTGTCAGTGCTTTATTACTTTGCAGTGCTCCTAAATGACGTGGCGGGCCACATAAATTGAATGTGGTATATCACATAAACTTACGCGGGGGGGCACATAAAATAAAGTGGGATATCACATAACAAAATGTGGAAGGCCAAATATAATATAGCGGCAGGCTACTTTAAATAATGTGGCAGACTAGATGTGGCCCCCAGGCCTTGAGTTTGACACCTGTGGCCTTTTTTATGCTCTGAACTCACCATGTTCTCTGCTGGCTGTACTTATCCCACTAAGTAAGACTTACACTGTTTCAATGTCCATTTCTCTGTTGATGCAAATGTTGATGACTGAAGTACTGATATCAAACAAACCTTCCTCATCCCACCCCCGGATTGTAAAGAATGTAAATAATTCAATGATGATTAACTTGTGTGATGACTGTATTATGCTGATAATATATATTTGTACCATGAATTAATTAACGTGGACCCCGACTCAAACAAGTTGAAAAACTTATTGGGGTGTTACCATTTAGTGGTCAATTGTACGGAATATGTACTGAACTGTGCAATCTACTAATAAAAGTTTCAATCAATCAATCAATCAATGAAACAAAGACTCAATTGTTACTGAATGTTTTTTTTTTGTATCATGTATGAGTAAAACTAGGCCACTACTAGACTGACTATACGTCCTCTTTTCCCCGGACATGTCCTCCTTTGCGGGCCTGTCCGGGGTGTCCGGGCAGGGTTTCTTAAATGCCTCAAATGTCCGGGGTTTTGTGTAAAGGTTGCGTGTATTTTCAATGTACGTATAAGGTTAAGAGGGGTTAATACCAAAACAAATTGTGAAGGTGTGCGCACGCAGCAATATTCGTGAAGGAGGGGCAGAGACAGAGGTAGCAAGAGAGCGAGGTAGCAGGTTGATTGTCAATCAAAGCATACTTGTTCAACAGCCGTACAGGTCACACGGTTTCTTAAATGCCTCAAATATCCGGCGTTTTGTGTCAAGGTTGCGTGTATTTTCAATGTACGTATAGGGTTAAGAGGTGTTAATACCAAAACAAATTGTGAAGGTGTGCGCACGCAGCAACATTCGTGAAGGAGGGGCAGAGACAGAGGTAGCAAGAGAGCGAGGTAGCAGGTTGATTGTCAATCAAAGCATACTTGTTCAACAGCCGTACAGGTCACACGGTTTCTTAAATGCCTCAAATATCCGGCATTTTGTGTCAAAGTTGCGTGTATTTTCAATGTACGTATAGGGTTAAGAGGTGTTGATACCAAAACAAATTGTGAAGGTGTGCGCACGCAGCAACATTCGTGAAGGAGGGGCAGGGACAGAGGCAGCGAAAGCGCAAGGTAGTAGATTTATTGTCAATCAAGGCATACTTGTTCAACAGCCATACAGGTCACACTGAGGGTGGCCGTATAAACAACTGTACGACTGTTACAAATATGCTCCACACTGTGAACCCACACCAAACAAGAATGGCACACACATTTCGTAAGAACATCCGCACCTTAACAACATAAACACAACAGAACAGATAAATGGTAAATGGGTTGTACTTGTAGAGCGCTTTTCAACCCTTTTTAAGGAGCCCAAAGCGCTTTGACAGTCTTTCCACATTCGCCCAATTACACACACATTCACACACTGACGGTGGGAGCTGCCATGCAAGGCGCTCACCAGGACCCATCAGGAGCAAGGGTGAGGTGTCTTGCCCAAGGACACAACGGACGTGACTAGGATGGGAGAAGGTGGGGATTGAACCATTAACCCTCAGATTGCTGGCACAGCCACTCTACCAACTTCGCCACGCTGGCCCCGGTTCGGTACTCAGAACCCCTTGCAACACTGACTCTTCTGGGATGCTACAATACATATACACCCCTGCTACAATGTCCATGGGACATTATTTATAAAGCAAGTTGAAGTATCATTGGCATATTTTCACCTAGACAAGGCCTTGGCGTGCTGCCCGGCTTGGCACGCATATACCGGTATGTGTCTTCTTTTTAGGATTTCAGAATATGGTCAGCCAAGCCACTACGGTACCAATGGAAGTTGCAAAAAAAGCAAACACGACTGACAAAAGTACGAGACGAGACGTCCATGTGGCTTTCTCTCTGTTCATCATTGCCTTTGCTACCAAGCCTTCAGCTAAGATAAAAGTGATATTCAATGTTCTATTCATCATTTATATGCATTTTATTGTGCTGAAATGTAGTATGACACTTGAAATGCTAAATGTTGGTATAGCTCGAAGAGTTAGCATACTTCCAAGAGGGTACAAAGTAACAGAGTCCATGATTATTAACTCAAAATGTATACAGTTAGCTAAAATGCTAGTATACAAAGTTAAGCATGGCAACAGGGGTACAACTAGCATACTTCTAAAATGGTGGCAAGTAACAAAATCCATCTTCTTTTGATTAAAGAGTAAAGTTAGCTAAAATGCTAGCATGCGAGTGTGAATGTTGTCTGTCTATCTGTGTTGGCGACTTGTCCAGGGTGTATCCCGCCTTTTGCCCGAATGCTGCTGATAGGCTCCAGCACCCCCCGCGAACCCAAGAGGGACAAGCGTTACAAAATGGATGGATAGATAATTGAATATTAAGCGTATGTGAAAGTTTGACTCCTACCTTCTTTACTTTCGTGACAACCTCCTTTAAGTTTTGCCTTCAATAAGAGGTATCAAGCAGCCAAATATAGATAAGTGTGTGAATAATGTTTTGCATTTTTCCCATCATACTTTGTAATGGATTTAAATGAGTGTTCTGATCTTTTTTATGTTGCATGGACGTTTTTTTTAATCACCATTGACGTTTTTTTTTTTTTTTATAATATCAACAAATTGTATTATATTGTGTTGTTTGACCATCATACTTGAAGGGGGAGTGGGGGGGGGGGGTTGTTTAGAGGGGTAGCGGGGTATGTGTATATCCATCAATCCATCCATTTTCTACAGCTTATTCCCTTTGGGGTCGCTTGTGCCTATCTCAGTTACAATCGGGCAGAAGGCGGGGTAAACCCTGGACAAGTCGTGACCTCATCGCAGGGCCAACACAGATAGACAGACAACATTCACACTCACATTCACACACTAGGGCCAATTTAGTGTTGCCAATCAACCTGTCCCCAGGTGTGTGTATATATATATATATATATATATATATATATATATATATATATATATATATAAATAATTTGTGCATAAATGAGTATATCCATTCAAGTTTACTTGTTCAATGGAGAGAAGTCTAATCTACAAAATTTGCAGGCAACATGCCCCTTTCCCTTCGAGCTGTCCTGGATGAACTGAAATTATTTTTTCCAATCATTTTTTAACTTGCAAGCGTACTTTTTCTTCTTGTCGTCGCCATGTCTCTTCTTCGTTCTTCTGCTTCGTCTCTTATGTTTTTGGACATTACTACTTGACGTAATTTTGAAGCAATGCATGATGGGAATCCGGATGTTGTGTGTCAGTGTATTAATGTGCCGCCTGGAATAAACACACTGAGAAATAGCTCCGTGCCTGCCTACTTTATGGGTTGTAGATAAACCTATGGATAACGGAAGCATATATAATAGTCTCCTTTTCAGATGAGAGATGACGCTAAAGGCAGTGCCTTTAAGGCACACCCCCAATATTGTTGTCAGGGTGGAAATCGGGAGAAATTCAGGAGAATGGTTGCCCCAGGAGATTTTCAGGAGGGGCACTGAAATTCAGGAGTCCCCTGGGAAAATTGGGAGGGTTGGCAAGTATGGTGACCATGTCTGTTAGAATTTTGTGTTGGTTTGATTTTCACCATGACCAGCAAAGGTTGTTGGCATTGGGTCATACAAGTAAATGCTGCACTTGTTTATTTTAATGCATGATATGTGGCCATAGATCTGAATAATTCATGTTGTCCACAACACGATGACAAAGCAGATTATAGATTGACTTTAAAGTTTATTGAAATTTCCCTGTTGCCAGATTCCTTACGTTTAAACCAGGGGTGTCAAACTCATTTTAGATCGGGGGCCACATGGAGAAAAATCTACTCCCAAGTGGGCCGGACTGGTAAAATCACGGCACGATAACTTAAAAGTAAAGACAACTTCAGATTGTTTTCTTTGTTTAAAAATAGAACAAGCACATTCTAAAAATTTACAAATGTTGTAGCAGTTTTGTACACATACACATTGCGATTAATAGCATTCTACCTTTATTTGTCGTCATTTACACTTTCAGAATAAATTATGTGATAATGTTCATCAGTCAACTCATTTGTGTTCATTTTCAATCAATCAAGATTAGAAAAATAATACAAACATCAAAAACAGGATTTTATTTATATAGTTTGCTCATTTTCCTCAACAGATGTACTAATGTTTTGTTTTTGTTTTTACATATGTAGCATCATCTGTTCTGTCTCCCTGTAATGTTTGTCTGATCTTGAATGGGATTGTGCTGAAAATTGTAATTTTCCTGAAGGAACTCTCCTGACGGAATAAATAAAGTACTATCTATCTATCTACAAAGATACAAATAATTGCTGTTGTGACATCTAGTGGACACATTTAGAACAGCAGTTTCTTTCATTCAAAAATTTCGGCTCATTTTAATACTTAGCAAACCCATCCCGCGGGCCGGGTAAAACCTGTTCGCGGGTCTGAGCCGAGAGTTGCTATCTCACACACACGATCTAAATCTGGACAGATATTTTTTTTCACAGACAAATCGTAATACGGACTGATAACATCAAACACGTACATGCAAATCTTTTTACACACACACACAAATTCTTGTATTTGTTATCTTGAGGACTTCTGAAAAATGCCGACCTCTTTAGGACCACCCTTTCTAGATAAAGACGTGCATTTACAACATTAATAATATATACATACGATGCACATATAAAAAGGCTTGTTGCGAAGATTGAGTTGAAAGAAAAACTTCCCAATTTCACAAGAAAAATTTAGAATTTTGGCAGTGTTATAAAAGTTGGAATTTTACTCAATAACAGTCGCAATTTTACAGGAATAGCTTAGATTTTTGGCAATTTTATGAAAATGGTTGTAAAGTTACTTGACAAAAGACAACATTTTATAAGAAAACTTTTGCCATTATTATTATCTATTACAATATTGCCAAAAACATTTTCGGGAATTTTACTTGGCAAAATTATGACGAAAAATTACACTATTTTACAAAACAACAAAAAAAATCGCAATTTTGTGATTAAGGTCAGAATTGTATAGAACAAATGTTGCCATTTTGCGTTAAAAAGTAGTAATCTTACATAAACAGGTAATAATTTTACGAGAAAATATTGCAATATTACAGAACCAGAATATGATATATTGTTCCCAACTTTATAAGGAAGAAGACGACACTTTGTGAGAAAAAGACAGCTTTTAATATTTTATTTCTATTTTTGTGTTTGCATTTGGTTTTTAATCTTTATTATTTACTTCAAAATATTTCAGTATATCTCTATATACTTTTTTTTATTTTTATTAATTTTCTTGGCCAGAGGTGGAGCACTTCAACTTTGTACACACCATAAATTTGATATGAGGAGGAGCACTTTTAAAACCCAGTCAATTTAAAAAATCCCTCCTTTTTGGGACCACCATAATTTTGATAGATTTCGCCACCAGACGTGTAAATGAGACCTCTATTTTTTTGTTTTTTGTAATGTGCTTAAGGCCAATGACAAACGAGTCACGGACCACAGATGGTCCCTGTGCCGAACTTTGTGCAACCCAGCTGTAAAAACTCACTGTTAATGGCCACTAGTCTTAGTAGCGTAGTGTATTTATTCATCTTATGGTCACATAAGGGACACGGGTTGTCTTACGTCAGCACCAGAAGTCGTAAAATCAGCTGTTCACCTGGCGGGTTTTTCCGGGATGAATAGGGAAGTCTTTCTTTTGCTGTTGTCTTGTTTTATCATATATTGCTGCCTTTGCACTTATCAATTTTTACTTTTGTATGTACATTAAATAAACAAAAAATCCTGACTTTGGGGCAATGTTCACAGACTCTATTATTTGGATCCCTATTAGATACAATGGCGTTCCGTACTGGGACCATGATTTCGGTCCTAACATGTTCACCGGTCCTTATATGGAAGGTACTTTTCCTTGTTGTCTCAAGAAGGGTGCAAATACAACACAAACACACACACACACACGCACACACACACACACACACACACACACACACTGAGGTACAGACCCACACATTAGTACACAGACATGTGAATTGGATAACACACGCACATATTAAGGTTTGCGTTTGCAATATTCCTTCCGTATTGGATACTTTGGTGAGCTAGTCAAAAGCACCCGGTTAGAGGCCACTGCATGATCTAGAGCAGAGGTGTTAAACATATGGCCCGAGGTTTTATCCGGCCCGCGGGATGAGTTTGCAATGTATAAAAATTGACCCAAAATTTTTGAATGAAAGAAACAGTTGTTACGTTTGTCCACAAGATGTCGCAATAGCAATTATTTGTATCTCTTTAGGTTATGCTACATATGTTCAAAATTAACCACAGGGTGCTAGTAAATCAGTCGGGAAAAATTATCAAACTACGTAAATAATAGGGGTGTGGGAAAAAATCGATTCGAATTTGAATCGCGATTCTCACGTTGTGCGATTCAGAATCGATTCTAATTTTTAAAAAATCTATTTTTTTTTTCAATCAATCCAACAAAACAATACACAGCACTAGCATAACAATGCAATCCAATTCCAAAACCAAACCTGACCCAGCAAAACTCAGAGCTGCAATAAACAGAGCAATTGAGAGGAGACACAAACACGACACAGAACAAACCAAAAGTGTTACGTCTGTGAGGCATAGTGCTGCCAAGTTCGTCCCTTCGTGGATGCGTCGAACGAGAACACAGCAAGAGGTAAGATATTATGATTTATTAATGTCACAAAAGGAGCTATGAACAATAATACCGGCACTAATAAAAAAACAAAGGACGCTAGCATGAAAGCTAGGACTACAAATAGAAAAACTAAACTGGCACGTAGGCACACAAAAAGGAAAAACAAAACATTTAGCATGAGAGCTAAGAATGAAACAAATGCTTAGCGTGAGAGCTCGCGAGAATAATAAAGAGTTGCGTGTAATCAAATTAGCATAGCAGACGTACCGTTGCGTGAGAGCAAATTTGGATCCCAGAATGATCAACAAAAGGAGGCAGGCTTATATAAGGGAGTAATCAAGTAGAAACAGGTGTGTGTAGAAACGAGGGGCAGGTGAACTAAATACGCTACCATGGTGACAAAGCAAACAGGAAATAAGGAGTCATACGGAGAGATCATACACAAAGGAGCAGTAAACAATAATGTGTAGGGATCCGAAAAGCGGATCTCAACAAAAAGTAGTGAAACAAAAATGAATATTAGCAACAACAGTATCAATATTAGTTATAATTTCAGCAGAGCAGTGATTAAAAATCCCTCATTGACATTATCATTGGACATATATAAAAAAACTTTAAAAAAAAGAACAATAGTGTCACAGTGGCTTACACTTGCATCGCATCTCATAAGCTTGACAACACACTGTGTCCAATGTTTTCCCAAAGATAAAATAAGTCATATTTTTGGTTCGTTTAATAGTTAAAACAAATTTGATAAAACATTGTCCTTTACAATTATAAAAGCTTTTTTTTTTAAATCTACTACTCTGCTGGAATGTCAGCAGACTGGGGTAGATCCTGCTGAAATCCTATGTATTGAATAAATACAGAATCGTTTTAAATTGGAAAAATATCGTTTTTGAATCGAGAATCGCGTTGAATCGAAAAAAAAAAAATTGTTTTAGAATCGAATCGCAACGCCAAGAATCGATATTGAATCGAATCGTGGGACACTCAAAGATTCGCAGCCCTAATAAATAACATTTTGTAATTTGATTTTGATATCATTTTTTTATCTTGATATATTTTGTCCAGGGTGCACGCCGCCTTCCGCCCGATTGTAGCTGAGATAGGCGCCAGCGCCCCCCGCCACCCCAAAACGGAATAAGCGGTAGAAAATGGATGGATATTGAAAATTAACGCCAATGAGTTGACTGATGGACATTATCACATAATTCATTTAGAAAATATAAATATAGAATATTATTAATCGCAACATGTAAGTGTAAAAAAAACAACATTAGGATTTGTACAATTTCAGAATGTGCTTTTTCTACTTTTAAACAAAGAAAACAATCTGAAGTTGTCTTTATTTTGAAGTTATCCTGCCGTGATTTTACCAGTCCGGCCCACTTGGGAGTAGATTTTTCTCCATGTGGCCGCTGATCTGGAAAAAAAAAATCATTTTTTTCTAAGCTATGTGGACTGTTTTGATGTCAAAAGTGGCATAAATTGAGGTTTAAATGATGAAGCAATGTTTAATATTTGGGGATTGTTGTCTTAAATCAGAAAAGATGGGTGTCATTTACCGTCTGCAAGCTGCTGGAAGTTAACGCAGGCGTAGCCCAGGGAGCGGCCGGTCATCATGTCCCGACACACCCGGATGGACAGGATGACCCCGACGCGGCTCAGCCTCTCATAGAGCATGGCCTCGGTCACGTCCAGGTGCAGGTCGCCCACGTACAGCGCGGCCATATACCTTTCTCTCTCTTTTTCTTTTTTCAAAATAAAATCCCCTCCTCCTAGCCCCCACATCAACAAAGTGATCTATACGCCGGTTCGCCCCGGGAAGGTCGCGCCGTCAGTTCCAAACCGATCCCCGGCGGGCCGGTACGAGTGCAGGATGATCACTTTCACCGTAACTTGGTCAAAATGTCTCATGTGTGCCGCCTCGACTAATTCAAACCAGAATAATAAACGAGCGGACGTGAACGCATCGCCAACGATGGCCGCTCAATTGGCGCTTTATTACAAGTGGTCATGTCCCATCATCAGAGGAATGTACGTCAGGCGGCGGACACGTCACGTCGCGTTTGTGTTTTTTAAAAGGCGAACGACGCATTCTGCGACGATCACACTATATAGTTTACAGAAACATGCATGAATGGCTTGTTTAAAGACAGACCCGACACAATTGGAGCATGTATGCATAATTCAAACATTCTACTCTAACTTTTTAGTGGGGCGAATCTCATTTGGAGGCCCCTACATACCCCCCTGCACAACATATTTTAATGTTATTTTATTTGATATACCATATGTCCTTGAATTGCCGCGGGGCATATAGTATGTGCCTGTCTTGAATTACCACATGGTCAAACTCAAACTTGTGACGTCACGAGTGACACTTCCCCTGTCATCATTTTCAAAATGGAGGAGGCTGAATTCAATACCAGTAATTTGAAATCGCATAAAAGGAAGAAGATTCAGAGCTATTCAGTAGGATTTAAGGTCCAAGCTTACATCACACTCAAATTTTTACTGCATACCTTTGGTAAGTCAGTGAGAAAAGGTTTTAAAATAATTAGCGCATGATTACTTTTACCGCATGCCTTTGGTAAGCGCAGGAGTGAAAAGAGGTTTTAAAATATTTAGCACCCCGGCTGCAATTCAAGGAAATACGGTACATTTTTATACAGTCTTCCCTCCTTTTGAATGTCCACAACATCTAGGAATCATTAATTGTAAATAAAATAATTTCATTGCTAGAGCATAAAAAATTAAAAAAAAAAACAAAAGGGCAGCACGGTGGAAGAGGGGTTAGTGCGTCTGCCAATACGAAGGTCCCAAGTAGTCCTGGGTTCAATCCCGGCGTCAAGCGAAATAAGTGCCCAAGCATGTTGGGGCACATATTTAGCGCCTTAAAGGCCTACTGAAATGAGATTTTCTTATTTAAACGGGGATAGCAGGTCCATTCTATGTGTCATACTTGATCATTTCGCAATATTGCCATATTTTTGCTGAAAGGATTTAGTAGAGAATATCCACGATAAAGTTCGCAACTTTCGGTGCTAAGAGAAAAGCCCTGCCTCTACCGGAAGTCGCAGACGATGACGTCACATGTTTGATGGCTCCTCACATATTCACATTGTTTTTAATGGGAGCCTCCAACAAAAAGAGATATTCGGACCGAGAAAACGACAATTTCCCCATTAATTTGAGCGAGGATGAAAGATTCGTGTTTGAGGACTAGAAAAAAAAAAACGCGATTGCATTGGGACGGATTCTGATATTTTTAGACACATTTACTAGGATAATTTTGGGAAATCCCTTATCTTTCTATTGTGTTGCTAGTGTTTTAGTGAGTTTAATATTACCTGATAGTCGGAAGGGTGTCTCCACGGGTGTGTTGACGCGCAGTGTCTCAGGGGAGTCGACGGCAGCTATGGACGGCACAAGCTCAGCTTTTCTCTGGTAAGAACTGACTTTTTAACCACAATTTTCTCACCGAAACTTGCTGGTTGACATGTGGTCAGGATCCATGTTCTCTTGACCGCGCTCTGATCCATAGTAAAGTTTCACCTCCAGGAATTTTAAACAAGGAATCATCGTGTGTTTGTGTGGCTAAAGGCTAAAGCTTCCCAACTCCATCTTGCTACTGTGACTTCTCCAATATTAATTGAACAAATTGCAAAAGATTCAGCAACACAAATGTCCAAAAAAACTGTATTATTATGCCGTTAAAGCAGACGACATTTAGCTGTGTGTGCAGCGCTCATACTTCCTAAAAACCCGTGACATCTTGCGTACACGTCATCATTACACGACGTTTCGAAGACGAAACTCCCGGGAAATTTAAAATTGTAATTTAGTAAACTAAAAAGGCCGTATTGGCATGTGTTGCAATGTTGATATTTCATCATTGATATATAAACTATCAGACTGCGTGGTGGGTAGTAGTGGGTTTCAGTAGGCCTTAAGTGCGAAATATATGCCCACCCTATTGTATACAGTGTGTATGGGACGGCTTGCCAAATAATTGCCCCTGTGGCCTCATTGAGAGTGCATACGAGGTATACTCATTAGTTAAACTTGGATTTGCTGATATTGTTAGCCAAAGAAAAACCCTAACCCTAACCCTAAATCAAACCAAATCTTCAGTCTCGCTAAATCAATCAATCAATCAATGTTTGCTTATATAGCCCTAAATCATTAGTGTCTCAAAGGGCTGCACAAACCACAACACAAACCACTACGACATCCTTGGTAGGCCCACATAAGAGCAAGGAAAACTCCCACCCAGTGGGACGTCGGTGACAATGATGACTATGAGAACCTTGGAGAGGACGAAAGCAATGGATGTCGAGCGGGTCTAACATGATACCGTGAAAGTTCAATCCATTATGAATCCAACAGAGCCGCGAGAGTCCAGACCAAAGCGGATCCAAGACAGCAGCAAGAGTCCCGTTCACAGCGGAGCCAGCAGGAAACCATCCCAAGCGGAGGCGGATCAGCAGCGCAGGGATGTCCCCAGCCGATACACAGGCAAGCGGTCCATCCTGGGTCCCGACTCTGGACGAGCTGTCCATCCTGGGTCCCGACTCTGGACAGCCAGTACGTCATCCATGGCCATCGGACCGGATCCCCTCCACAAACTTTCTTGTTCTTGTCAAAAGTCTAGCAGCCGCATTTTGTACCAACTGTAATCGTTTAATGCTAGACATGGGGAGACCCGAAAATAATACGTTACAGTAATCGAGGCGAGACGTAACAAACGCATGGATAATGATCTCAGCGTCTTTAGTGGACAGAATGGAGCAAATTTTAGCGATATTACGGAGATGAAAGAAGGCCGTTTTAGAAACGCTTTTAATGTGTGGCTCAAAGGAGAGAGTTGGGTCAAAGATAACACCCAGATTCTTTACCGAGTCGCCTTGTTTAATTGTTTGGTTATCAAATGTTAAAGTTGTATTATTAAATAGAGGTCGCTGTCTAGCAGGACCGATAATCAGCATTTCCGTTTTTTTGGCGTTGAGTTGCAAAAAAGTAGCGGACATCCATTGTTTAATTTCATTAAGTTAATTTAATTTAATTTCATTTAATTAAGTTCATTAATTTCATTAAATCACTACTAGGATTGTCTCTCCCTCGCTACACACACGTTGGTGTGTCCATGACACCGCCCTGCCAAAAAATTGCCCGGCGCACTGGACTGCGCAGGTGAGTGCATGCACACACCCCCCTGAGCACTTATTTTGTTGGGCACAAAATTGGCGTGACACCGGGCTCGGAATATTTCTGTGTGGAGTTTGCATGTTCTCCCTGTGACTGTGTGGGTTCCCTCCGGGTACTCCGGCTTCCTCCCACCTCCAAAGACATGCACCTGGGGATAGGTTGATTGGCAACAATAAATTGGCCCCATAGTGTGTGAATGTGTGTGTGAATGTTATCTGTCTATCTGTGTTGGCCCTGCGAGGAGGTGGCGACTTGTCCAGGGTGTAAACCGCCTACCGCTCGAGTGTGGCTGAGTTAGGCTCCAGCACCCTACGCGACACCGAAAGGGACAAGCGGTAAAAAATGGATGGATGGATCACAGTTCTATTATCATTATTAGTGCCATTGTAGTTAGTGCAACATAGCAAAAAGATGTTCCCTAACTATATTGTACATCCTGAAGGTTCTTCTCTTCTAAGATGGTTAGCAAAAAACATTTCAGTCAATTTAAATCTTTTTGACGCCGGAATAAACCGATAACACGTATGATTGTTTGGCAATTGTACAACACAAAAAGGTTTGTAAAGTAACTTTTACAAACCTAAGAGTTGACGTCTTAGTCAGCCCCACTGTGTCTGATCATACATTCCATGGGTCTAGTTCCGATATCATAGCGGGTTCTTCTGCCCTCTGATGAAAATAATAAATTTATTTGTGCCCTAAAATATTTATATCCGACAAAAACAAATTTAGCCATCCCGGTAAGGTCTATTCAGGTGTACTGGAGAGGAGGCTACGCTGGATAGTCGAACCTGGGATTCAGGAGGAACAGTGTGGTTTTCGTCCTGGTCGTGGACCAGCTCTATACTCTCGGCAGGGTTATTGAGGGTGCATGGGAGTTTGCCCAACCAGTCTACATGTGCTTTGTGGACTTGTAGAATGTAGTCCACTAGGTCCCTCGGGAAGTCCTGTGGGGAGCGCTCATAGAGTATGGGGTATCGGACTTTTTGATTGTGGCAGTTCGCTCCCTGTACGATCAGTTTCAGAGCTTGGTCCGCATCGCCGGCAGTAAGTCGGACACGTTTCCAGTGAGGGTTGGACTCCGCCAAGGCTGTCCTTTGTCACCGATTCTGTTCATAACTTTTATGGACAGAATTTCTAGGCGGAGTCAAGGCGTTGAGGGGTTCCGGTTTGGTGACCGCAGGATTAGGTCTTTGCTTTTTGCAGATGATGTGGTCCTGATGGCTTCATCTGACCGGGATCTTCAGCTCTCACTGGATCGGTTTGCAGCAGAGTGTGAAACGACCCGGATGAGAATCAGCACCTACAAGTCCGAGTCCATGGTTCTCGCCCTGAAAAGGGTGGAGTGCCATCTCCGGGTTGGGGAGGAGAACCTGCCCCAAGAGGAGGAGTTCAAGTACCTCTGAGTTTTGTTCACGAGTGAGTGAAGAGTGGGTCGTGAGTTCGACAGGCGGATCGGTGCGGCGTCTTCAGTAATGCGGACACTGTATCGATCCGTTGTGGTGAAGAAGGAGCTGAGCCGGAAGGCAAAGCTTTCAATTTACCGGTCGATCTACGTTCCCATCCTCACCTATGGTCATGAGCTTTGGCTCATGACCGAAAGGACAAGATCACGGGTGCAAACGGCTGAAATGAGTTTCCTCCGCCGGGTGGTGGGTCTCTCCCTTAGAGATAGGGTGTGAAGCTCTACCCTCCAGGAGGAGCTCAAAGTAAAGCCGCTGCTCCTCCACATTGAGAGGAACCAGATGAAGTGGTTTGGGCATCTGGTCAGGATGCTACCCGAACGCCTCCCATGGGAAGTGTTTAGGGCACGTCCAACCGGTAGGAGGCCATGGGGAAGACCCAGGACACGTTGGGAAGACTATGTCTCCCGGCTGGCCTGGGAACGCCTCGGGATCCCCCGGGAAGAGCTGGACGAAGTGGCTGGGGAGAGGGAAATCTGGGCTTCCCTGCTAAGGCTGCTGCCCCCGCGACCCGACCTCGGATAAGCGGAAGAAGATGGATGGATGGATGGAGGGATGGATGGAAAAACAAATTTATGTTTTTCACAGGAGACACAGAGTATGAATGAGGATGAACAGTTTTGGAGATCTCAATGGGGTAATGAGATATAATGCTCTCATGCATCACAGCGTTCTGGTGGAGTCGGCACACTTAAAAACAATATTACAGGGGTTTTATGGCATCATGGTGACTGTGATAAAAAATGGCCATTATATTTGCCAGGTTTTTGAGATTCAGAAAACTAACTTCATAGTTTGTAACATTTATGTACACAACTCGGTGCCTGAAAATAATATTTTATTTAGTGAGGCGGAAAATACAATTCTACACTGGCTTGCCAAATTTCCAAATGCTTTTATACGTGTAGGAGGTGATTTCCACACTGTCCTTGACAATTCACTTGATAGATGGCCACCAGCCTCTCAAAATAGTTTCAGCTCAAATTTAAATTTACTAATGCAAATGCTTGATTTTATTGATGCCTGGAGATTTCAAAATCTTGATAAGACATCCTTTACCTGGTCCGGGGGTCAACAACCTGCGGCTGTCGAGCCGCATGCGTCTCCTTAGCGCTGCCGTAGTGGCCTCCTGGAGCATTTTTAAAAAAGGATTGAAAATGGAAAAAGGTGGGGGGAAATCATTTTTTGGTTTTAGTATGTTTTTTGTTTGAGGACAAACATGACACACACCTTCCCATTTGTTAGAACGTTTAATATGTCTGTGTGTGTGCTTTACTGATGAGAGTATTTGTTGAACATTGTTTTGTCCGACTGATTTTGGCCATTCTTGAACTCACCATAGTGTGGACAGTGACTCAACAGTTTGTTTACATGTAAAATCTTCCACTGTTCTCTTTGTCTCATTTTGTCCACCAACAGTTTTATACTGTACGTGAATGCACAAAGGTGAGCTTTATTGACGTTATTGACTTGTTAGGGTGCTAAGCAGGCATATTTGGACAGTGCATGACTGCAAGCTAATCAATGCTAACATGCAATTTAGGCTAGCTGTATGTACATATTACATCATTATGCCTCGTTTGTAGGTAGCTTTGTATGAAATTTATAGTTGCATGTCTCATGACCCATTATCTGGATGTAATATTGGCTGCGTTTCTCATAGTTGTTTGTGTACCATTTCAACATTTCTGTCAACGAAGATTTGCTTTAATATGCGACACGTAGTCATTTTGACAGTAGGCTTTTACAACTAAAATAGACACTTACGTCATGTGTTGTCTTCATTATAACACTTGTATACGGATCTTTATTTTTTGTCTCTCCAGATTTGTTTTTTGTATTTTTGGTCCAATATGACTCTTTCAACATTTTTGGTTGCCGACCGCTGACCTGGTCTATATAATAAGTCAGGCTCAAGAAAAATCAAAATAGACATGAGGTTAATTTCTAACGCACTGCAAGAGAATGTTACGATTACAATTCTCTTCACTCCTTTGACTCATTATAGGGCTATGCGGATTCACATCTCTCTACATTTGTTTCACAATTATCCAAATAACACATACTGGAAACTTAATAGTTCTGTTTCATGTCATGAAGCAGTTAAAATGAGGACTAAAGAACTGATACAACTTTTTTGGAATAAAACCAAGACCCCAAACATTTATGGTAGTAATTGGGAACTCCTTAAATATGAGGTAGATACATTTATTGGAAAATATTGCAGTAATCTAGCTAGGAAAAAGCGATCTGAGGAAGAAAATGTGATTCCTATCATTACTGCATTATCCTCTATATCAGTGTTTTTCAACCACTGTGCCGCAGCACACTAGTGTGCCGTGAGAAACAGTCTGGTGTGCCGTGGGGGATTATGTAATTTCAACTAATTGGGTTAATAATATTTTTTGCAAACCAGTAATTATAATCCGCAAATAATGTGCCATTGTTGAGTGTCTGTGCTGTCTAGAGCGTGGCAAAGTAACCATGTAATACCCTTCTATATCAGTAGGTGGCTGCAGGTAGCTAATTGCTTTGTGGATGTAGTGAACATGGTTTGTTGTCGTGATCACAATATGCAGACGACAGCAAGAGACAGCCTAAGAAAAGGCATTGAAGCTTAGGGATGGCTATGCAAAACGAAACTAAAACTGAACTGGCTGCAAAGTGAACAGAAGCAGAATGCTGGACAACAGCAAAGACTTACAGAATGTGGAGCAGCAGACAGCGTCCACAAAGTACATCCATACATGACATGACAATCAACAACAAAATATAAGCGCAAGGCAAGAACTAAAACACACAGGAAAACACCAAAAAACTCCAAATAAGTCAGGGTGTGATGTGACAGGTCATGGCAGTACACTTACGTTTAGACAAGACCTATAGTGATGCATGGTTGGTTATGGTTTGAATTTATATCCAACAATTGCGAGAACAACTTGTTACTGTCTGTATCGACTTCTGAGTTTCATTTTTTAATGTTTTCTGCTAGTGGTGTGCCTCAGGATTTTTTTCAATGAAGAAAATGTGCCTTGGCTCAAAAAAGGTTGAAAAACACTGCTCTATATGTCCAGATAATATGTCAGCAGAAGAAAAAGAAAGGCTCTTAGAAAGCCAAAATAAATTAGACAAAATATATCAATCGAAAGTAGGAGGAGCCTTTGTAAGATCTAGGAAACAAGGGTTAGAGGAAGGTGAACACAATGTTGCGTATATCTTTCGTTTAGAAAAATCGCAAGCTCAAAACAACAGCATTGATCAACTGAAAATAAACGATATGGCTTGCGATGATGCAAAACAGATTGGAAATCATTGTTCTCAATTTTACAAAAAAACGATACAATAGTCAATACTGTGAAAGTGATGCTGTTTCGATTAACTGAAACCAAATCAATCAGCCCAGCTGACCAAGAATTCTGTTTCAAATCTGTCTCAAGGAAGTAGTGGAATCAATTAATAGCTTAAAAAAAATAACAAGTCGTGGATGCTATTACAACTGAATTCTTTAAAAATATTTTCAGAAGAGCTCGTTCGGCAGTGCACAATCACAGAGTACTTACAAGCAGACACAGTGTGTTGACAGAAAAAGGATAACGGATGCATTTTGGCTTAAAAACTAACATTAAAGGTGAAGTATAACACTAAAATGTAAGTATACAACATAAGTATAACACTAAAACGCCCTCAGGAAGAGGTGCTTTAAGACATGGCTAACTAGCTAGCAGCTAAAGTCCATCTGCAGTCGGCAGTGTTTTAGCTACTTCTAAATCACTAATCCTCGCCTCCTCAGTGAAGGAATAGCTAAACATGCTTCACTACATACCGTAGCTCCCCGGCGTCAAAATGTAAACAAACGCCATTGGTGGATCTACACCTGACATCCACTGTTATTATACCAAGTACAGGAGCGAATTTAGTCGATATTTCTATCATCAGGTCGATATTTTTTGGCATCACAACATCTTCTTTCGTTTAAAAAAAAATGTATATTATGTTTATAAACTCAGGAAATATGTCCCTGGACACATGAGGACTTTGAATATGACCAATGTATGATCTTGTAACTACTTGGTATCGGATTGATACCCAATGTTGTGGTATCATCCAAAACTAATGTAAAGTGTCCAAACAACAGAAGAATAAGTGATTATTACATTTTAACAGAAGTGTAGATGGAACATTTTAAAGGAGAACGTAAATGAACAGTAAATGAACAAGTAGATTAATAATTCCTTTTCTAGCACCTGTCCTTAATCATTTTGACAAAATAGAAGGATAAATGACACAATATGTTACTGCATATGTCAGAAGACTAATCAGGAGTCTTTGTTTGTTTACTTACTACTAAAAGACAACTTGTCTTGTATGTTTACTATTTAAGGATAAATGGTTCCCTCCAAGGTTTCTCATTGTATCCCTTTGGATGGAGTTTTTTCTTGCCCTGATGTGGGATCTGAGCCGCAGATGTTGTTGTGGCTTGTGAAGCCCTTTGAGACACTTGTGATTAAGGGGCTACATGAATAAACTTTGATTGATTGATTATTCCAAAACGACCGTGTGTCTGTCTCCAATGTTTTTGCGCTCTGGAATAATTTTGTGAAGGACATCTGCTGGGTCTCTACCTAACAGGTATTTATTTACCCTCCAACAAAGTCGAAGAGACTTTTTTCAATATCATTCATGGTTATCACCCTGTAAAGACTGATGGTTAGATACAAGAAGGACTTTGATGCACCTTATGTAAGATGCATCCGGAGATTGTTTGCCATCTGTTTGGGACTTGTGAAAGCACACGATCACTAAGGCGGGGCATCTGTCCTTTCATCCTGGACAATATTCATGACAAATTTGTGCTTTGTTTTAAAGATGGATACAAACAGTATGGGAAAAAATTTGAAAAGGAATTTAACCTTTGCAACCACATTATACTATTGGCTAAGTTTATAGGCCTACTGAAACCCACTACTACCGACCACGCAGTCTGACAGTTTATATATCAATGATGAAATATTAACATTGCAACACATGCCAATACGGTCGGTTTAGTTTACTCAATTGCAATTTTAAATTTTGCGCCGAAGTATCCTGCTGAAACGTCGCGGTGTGATGACGCGTGCGCGTGGCGTCACGCATTGTAGAGGACATTTTGTTCCAGCACCGTTCCCAGCTATAAGTCGTCTGTTTTCATCCCATAATTCCACAGTATTCTGGACATCTGTGTTGCTGAATCTTTTGCAATTTGTTCAATGAATAATGGAGACGTCAAAGAAGAAAGCTGTAGGCGGGAAGCGGTGTATTGCGGCCGCCTTTAGCAACACAAACACAGCCGGTGTTTCGTTGTTTACATTCCCGAAAGATGATGGTGAAGCTTTACTATGGAACAGAGCGGCCAAGCGAACACGGTTGGATTGGACCACACACACAAAGTACAGTGTATTATGCAGCGATCATTTCGAAAGATCGTGTTTCGAAGAGGGTCTTTTGCAAAGGGCAGAGATGGGCATCGCCACCACCCGTCGACTGGTGCTGAAGAAAGGTGCGGGGCCGACCGTCAGGTTGTACAGGTACAACCATATAATCTCACTAAAACAGTAGTAACACAATAAGCAGATAAGGGATTTTCCAGAATTATCCTAGTAAATTTGTCTAATAATATCTGAATCCCTCCCACTGTACAGTCTTTTTTTTCTAGTCCTTCACTCTCACTATCCTCATCCAAGAATCTTTCATCCTCGCTCAAATTAATGGGGAAATTGTCGCTTTCTCGGTCCGAATCGCTCTCGCTGCTGGTGGGCATGATTGTAAACAATGTGAGGATGTGAGGAGCTCCACAACCCGTGATGTCACGTGCACATCGTCTGCTACTTTCGGTACAGGCAAGGCTTTTTTATTAGCGACCAAAAGTTGCGAACTCTATCGTAGATGTTCTCTATTAAATCCTTTCAGCAAAAATATGGCAATATTGCGAAATGATCAAGTATGACACATAGAATGGACCTGCTATCCCCGTTTAAATAAGAACATCTCATTTCAGTAGGCCTTTATATTCATAAATGTAAGTTTCTCAATACCCGCCCTGTCTTTTGTGCCTTTTTAAAAAGAATCCGAACTTTACTTTAAAACGCTTTTTAGTAATAACAACCAAAGAGCTGTGAAAACTGTGATGCTGTGCTCCAAATTTGAACTATTTACGGAACTTCTGTGAGCTTGTGACTTTACAAATTGTTACATATATATGTTTTGCATTGTATTGCAGTTGTTTTATTGAGTTTACAACTCCCTGGCGCTGTATTGTCTTGTTCATATGATTATTTGAAAATGCTGAACATTATAAATAAAGATTTACATTAAAAAAAGAAATAAAAAATCTTAACAATTACTCCTTCGAGTATAGAGTGATCGCTTTGCCTAAGATAACAGTCTGTATGTTCAGTGTGCACAATTGAACAGTTTAGTTTTTCAAACAGTTATGTGTTTAATACGTTTAATATTGGGATGTGTCGTTTCCTTAATGGGTAAAGACGTTAATGTCTCTCATATGTGTTCAAAAACTATGCATATACTGAAACCTTTGAACCAAGTTTTATTTAAAAATTATAATAAAACAAATTGACACAATAAAAAAACAAAAAATAAAAAATCCTTATAAAATAACTTTAGTGCCTAACGTGGGATAATTTGCTTTTTCCGGTAGAAGAGATCAAATTTGGTATTTTTATAAACGACTGTAACATAGAAATGTTTGTCAACGTTATTATGCTGCAGGCAAAAAAAAAAAAGTCTACATAAATGTCAATTTATGAAAGTAAGGCCTACATTTTTTTAATTGGCTTAATGGGTTACATTTATCAATCAAATCTTGGAGAATGATTAAAAGTACAAAAGCCCTTAAATTGATATCATTGTTAAAAACATTTAATGTGACTTAGGTAACCATTTTTTTCTTTAAAATATTCTTTAGTATTATTACTCTCTGTATTTGCTTTTGTTTTCTTTCCTTTTTTTTTCTCAAGTTTATTGCCCCTTTTTAGAAAAGTACCGAAAAGTATCAAAATTATTTTGGTACCTGTACTAAAATATTGGTATCGGGACAACACTAGTAAGTAATTTTTCATGCAAAAGCGCAGATTCCAACCATTGAAATACTTTGCATAGTTCAAGGAAGTAAATAAGTAAGGTTGGCCAAGTTAGCGCAAATGCATCCCCTTGAGATTTGATATGTTATCTTTGATATTCTTTTTTTTTTTTTTTGTCCTGTCCAGCTTCTCAGTTGATGTAGATGCCCATATCGGCTGTTCAGATTTACTTTACAAAAGAAAAGTGTAGGATACTTCTCTTGTTGCCTTATTTGAATTTGACTTTATTAAATGTATTTATATTATCATTTGGTGCAGCCGGGCCGGAGCAGGAGGGGATAGAAAGAAAAAAAAGGAAGACAGAGGGGGAAATTGTGGGGATAAGAGGGGGATTAGACAGAGAGATGTGGAAAGTGCCTTGACTTTTGTGTGAATTATAAATGTATGTTTACATCCATCCATTTTCTACAGCTTATTCCCTTTTTTGGGGGTGTGGGGTCGCAGGGGGCGCTGGCGTCTATCTCAGCTACAATCGGACGGAAGGCGGAGTACACCCTGGACAAGTCGCCACTTCATCGCAGGGCCAACACAGATAGATAGACAACATTCACACTCACATTCACACACTAGGGCCAATTTAGTGGAGGTGGGAGGAAGCCGGAGTACCCGGAGGGAACCCACGCAATCACGGGGAGAACATGCAAACTCCACACAGAAAGATCCCGAGCCTGGGATTGAACCCAAGACTGCAGGACCTTCGTATTGTGAGGCAGACGCACTAACCCCTCTTCCACCGTGAAGCCCTAAATGTATGTTTGTTGGTCAATAAAAATAAGTAAATACAATTTAAAAAATAAAAGATAAAACAATGGGCTTTCACGGTGGAAGAGGGGTTGGTGCGTCTTTCTCATAATACGAAGGTCCTGAGTAGTCTAAAGGTTCAATCCCGGGCTCGGGATCTTTCTGTGTGGAGTTTGCATGTTCTCCCCGTGAATGCGTGGGTTCCCTCCGGGTACTCCGGCTTCCTCCCACCTCCAAAGACATGCATTTAGTGTGTGAATGTGAGTGTGAATGTTGTCTATCTGTGTTGGCCCTGCGATGAGGTGGCGACTTGTCCAGGGTGTACACCGACGTCCGCCCGATTGTAACTGAGATAGGCACCAGCACCCCTTGCGACCCCAAAGGGAATACGTGGTACAAAATGGATGGATAGATGGATGTGCTGTTTCCAGGGTCAACAAATGACGTAGGCGGTGACCCTTCAACTGGAAGGACAACTTCGGATCAGTGACATCTAGTTGAGAAGAAAGGAACTATAGGCTATTTAATAATTTTTATGTTTATAAAAAGCCGGTAGTCTGATCTTACTGTTAAAAACACGCAGCTTGTACTGGGTAGAATGTAGTAGTAGTACGTAGCAAGCGATTACCCAAGTTTAATTTGAACAGAAGTCAAAGAAGTCATGGGCTGAATTAACCGCCAGAGGGCGGTGTCGCTGTTTTAAAATGGAAGCCCGTCAGTGCCTCCATTGCCTAGCCCTAGTACGTAATGTAGGCTCTATACATTTATAATACTTTATTAATTTATTGCTATTTAGCACTAGACATGGAATCACTTCCCCATTTTAAATGTAAAAAAAATTCCAAACCGAAAAGAAGACACACCCAGCCCAGCTTGTTTGGATTGAATGTTTTAATTAATCTCACATGAAAGCACATAACCAAATAACGTTAAAGAGTGCCACTTGCAAAATGTTTAGAATCCTGCATCCCATCTTTTTATTGTCAAACCACCATGATTATAAGAAACCAGCACTATTTTGTGTCGACTAAATGGTCAAAATGTCGCTTCCTAGTTTTCACTTACATTAAATTAATATCAACTTTTTTTTCTTTGCATAAAGTACTGCCAAAGGACGGAAAATGTTTAACCTGGTTCAAGCTAAATCCTAAGCAAAAAAAAAAAAAAAAAAAATCAGTAAGTGCAACTTTTGAAGCACATCTACCTCTGACGCCATACTACTGAAAACCATACATCCCCCGGGGTAAATTACATACACAAAAAGCAAATACAAAAACACTTGAATAGAAAAAGTAGAAAGCCACATAAAAGCACATGGCAAAAAGTTTCCTCCGCACTGCTGGAGGGATTAAAGGTCTAAAAAAAAAAAAAAAAAAGTTACAGTATCAAGCAGTATGTTGTTGGTTCCTAATGGAGTTGTTTACTTTTTGAATTAAGCAGGAGGCAGGAAAAGCAAAAAGGGAAAAAAAAGCACCCAGTAAAAACGGACAAAAGCAGAAATATGCATTCACACCTTAGCGACGCTCATAGAAGCCACTGAGCCGTGACGCAAGTACCATCCGTAAAAAGAGGACTTTACCACGTGGTGTGGGACGATAACAGCACCCTTTTGTTTACTCCCGTCAATAACAAAACCTGAAATTTTAGCGAAAATCTGACCACGGTGACCATTTATTTGTTCTGTCTCGGTTGAAGTGTTTTTTTGACCCAAGTGTCACAAATGTTCTGTTCAAGTAAAAACATACAAAGTATCAAAATATAGTCAAAAGATTTTTGTCCTGTCATGGCGGCCAGCTTGGTACCATAAACAAGGGACTGATTTGGACCAAAAAAGGAGGGAATACATTTGGACTAAAGCATACGGAAATTCGAATGAAAAAAAACATCCATTGGTTGACACATTGAGTAAAAAAAAAACACCCAAAAACATATTTGGATACATCATATGCAGAGGTGTTCTTACGTTGCACAATGATTCTGCACACAAACCGTAGTCTACACTGTGAGTGGAGCGTAAACATACTTGTGTGTGCATGTATGTGCACGCACACACACACACACACACACACAAACACATACATAAAACCGCGCACACAACTTAGGCTGGTGAGAGGTAACAAAAAAAAAAAAAAGTGTAAATTTATTTTTCTTTAATCTTCCAGAGTTCAGTTCTTGTCGGCCGCCGCCGCTGGTGCCGCCGCCTCTTGCGCCGGTTCTGCCTCTGTTTCCGCCTCCTCGCCCTCGGCATCACCTTGGTTGTCTGACATCCACAGCTGCAATAAGGAGGCACAGGTAGCTAGCATTAGCGCGGAGTCAGAGGCGCCTTGGGGGTCAAATACGGCAACAAAGAGACACAGGAAATGGGACATTGCTCCGAGCCACTCCTTGTACACTCACTCACACGACACACCCTATCTTCTCATGAGTCACAAGTTACTGGGTGAGCAACGCTTTAATGCCTTTATTTCATGTAAATCGCCTAGACAAGATGGTGTAAGCTAATGTCACAACAAATACTCCTAAGTAAAAACAACACAGGTAACACAATGAGCGCGCTAGTGCGTTACAAAGTGAGCAGTATCACATTCCGTGAGTTTATTCAAGTGTTTTTTCTGATCATTTTAATTTGAACTGGTAATACTAAACATCAGAAGTTTATCAATAATAGCGGTAACCGTACTGCATATTTGAAGTTGTATTTTCAACTGAAAACTTTGTTTACATTAGAGATTGACCGATTGTTGGCGGCGACATTTGACATTTATTGTGTCTATATTGGTATCGGTCCTTCCCCCCCTCATCAACTACATTAGCAGACACAATACATACACGTTATACTAGGGCTGGGCGATATGGCCTTTTTAATAGCTCGATATTTTCAGGCCATATCACGATACACGATATATATCTCGATATTTTGCCTTAGCCTTGAATTAACACTTGATGCATATAATCACAGCAGTATGATGGTTTTGTGTCTACATTAAAAAATTATTGTTCATACCGCATAATATATGCTCATTTTAAACTTTCATGCAGAGAAGGAAATCACAACTAAGTCATTTGACCAAAACTGAATTTATTAAAGTTATTAGCAGGTGACTTTTCAAATGATGCTACATATTAGCAGTAATGCTACTTTTGGTAGCGACGCTTGTGCCCCACACTTGACAAATTAAAGTTGTCTTTTCGACATCTTCCCGCTTGACGGCAAACCACTGTTAGACGATGGACCCCCTGCTGTTTTTCTTGGCAATTAATTTTTCCTTCATTCGCACCTTCTTTCTCTCATATTACCACTTGCACGGTTTTGCTAGCATCACAGCTAACGTTACCCAGTCTGCTATCTCTCTGCTCCGCAAAGGATTATACGTATGATGTGACAGTATGTGACGTGTGTAAGTGCGCTTGCTGTCTGTGAGAAGGAGACAAAAGGAGTGGGAAGAGCCTGTAGTGTAATGCCCGCAGCTAAAAGCAACTGCGTGAAAACGTATACTCGAATATCACGATATAGTCCTTTTATATACCGCACAGAGACAAACCTGCGGTATGTCGCGTATTTCGATATATCGCCCAGCCCTACGTTATACCGGTACAGGATTTTTGCAGGTATCAGCAGATCTAATTTAATGCAACTTAAAACAAATGTAATGCCCATGTCCTACTGCAGATTGTTATTGTATAAAGCGAAACACATGCAATTGTCTTTAGACAAAATTGTAAGCATTTGACGATAACATTAAATAGTTGAAAAGTTTACATTTACGGTGCCCAAACTTAGCACAAGTTATCATTATAAATGTTAATATAACGGAAGTAACCCTTTCAAACGCAATAAACATTATTCATTACTGTAGTATTTGTAACCATTGTAATTAGGAGGTCAATAACTTAATTATCCGAATTAGGAAAACAAACATCAAAATAAAATGGGCATGCGATATTTGTTGGCAAAAATTGCATTTCAATAAATATTGAACATTCCAATTCCAAACTGCAGTTTGGAATTGGAAAAACTTGGTCAGGTGGTTTGTTTTATTGTCTTTTTTCGCTGCTAATTGCAAATGTGTAATTTTTTATTATGCCTATGGACATTGATTTATTTATTTTTTATGCCACTTAAGGCCTAAATTTTCACAAAATCCATTTAATGACAATGCTATATAATGACCTGTGGAAACCCTGCCAGTATTAAAAAAAAAAAGTCAAGTAAATGGTAACAACTACTACTTAAGCATCAGCCCGTTTGCCCTGCATGAGAAAAGTTGCCTTTTTTCACTGCAGCTCTCAAATAATTGTGATGCTCATTTTGGCCGTCATTGTGCAGCCCTACAGTGGAGTATAGCAATACAGTATCATGCAACAGGGTAAAGCTAAAGTTTAACCATATGGCTTTTGTTTGTGGACATTTTAGCTGTTGTAGCATGTTGGCAATTGTAACAAGATATTTTATCCGAGTTGAGACTGTGGAGTATAAATTAGTGTGCCATAGAGAGCTAGTCTCGGAATGTGTTACAGTTAAGAATAATACTATACCTAAGGCACAGAAACAGAGTGAGCTCATGTTGGCATGTGTGGGTTTTGTTTTGGTGAACATTTTATCCGTTGTTGCATGCTTGCAATAGTAATGACACATTTTATTTGAGGGGAGGCTGCGCAGCAAAGTCGAAACTGTGGAGTATAATACTGTACCATTCAGAGATAGAAAACAGCGGTCAACTTACAAAGTCTGTTTTTTAAGGTAATTACATTACATCCTGACTACAGTATGTAATCATTTCATCCAAGAGGAGATTGAAGGCAAAACATAAAACATAAACTGTTAGTACAATTATGAATTTGGCCAGAGCTAAGGCACAAGAACTGTGAAAGCTACGGTTTATATGTGTGGGTTTTTTTTGTGGACATTTTAGCCGTTGTAAGCTGGCTGTCGTAATGAGACTTTTTATCCGATAGGAGACTGTGCAGCAAAGTGGAGACTGGAGTAGAATATTGTACCATCTAAAACAGGGCAAAGGAGTCAAATTAGAATGTTTTTTTCTTGTTAAAAACATTCTGACTAAAGTCTGAAAACATTTTATCCAAGAGGAGATTAAGGGCTAAACAGACATTGTTTGGAATATTACTGTATTTGACCAGAGCAAAGGCACGGCAATTGGGTAAGCGAAAGTTTGCATGTGTTGGTTTTGTGGGTTTTTCAGCCGTTTTGCATGCTTGTTATAAGGCATTCTATCCGAGAGGAAACGGCAAAAAAGTGGAGACTGTGGAATATAACACTGTACTTTCAGGAGATAAGGCAACTTTGAATGTGTGTTGCTTTTTTACAGTTGTTTTTTAATAAATAACATTCTGACAACAGTATGGAAACATTTTATCCAAGAGGAGATTGAGGGCAAAACACAGACTGTTGAATACTGCATTTGGTCAGAGCTAATGCAGAAAAATGGGGAAAGCTCAAATTTAAGCATGCGTTCCCGCCCCCGGTCATTATTCTAGTATGTTGGAGACATGTTTGTTTTTAATTGAGACCGAGTGCAAAGTGGAAACTGAGGAGCGTAACAACAACTAGACATAGAATAATTGCTATACTTGAATACCTTTGTTTAAATACCTTGGTCATGACAATTAATGTCACCGTTATAAAAAGGCAGCAAAAGCATGAAGGGGCAACGTGAACTAAAACATGACAAAAACTCACGGTGAGATTGTCACGGAGCAGCTGCATGATCAAGGTGCTGTCTTTGTAGGATTCGCTGTTGAGCGAGTCCAGCATGGCAATGGCCTCATCGAAAGCCTGAAAGGAAAAAGACAAGTCAGTGAGTATCTACTGACGCCATCGCTTCATCACAACACTGCATTACTGCGAAATGTCTTTACTTTGTGACCTATATCCACAGGACTGCTTTAATTAGTCTTGTTGGGGTGGGAGGGGAGCTGTACCTTTTTGGCGAGATCGCAGGCCAGGTTTGGCGAGTTGACAATCTCGTAGTAGAAGACGGAGAAGTTGAGAGCAAGGCCGAGACGAATAGGATGAGTAGCATCCATTTCTTTGTAGCTGATGTCCAAGGCCTGTTGGTATGCATTTTGCGAGTTTTGGATGATGTCTGTGCAAAGGAAGGGGGACAAAATACATCTAAATAAAACACTCCATTATAAATGATCTTAGCCAACATATGTCTATGAAATGTATGATTTATGTATCTTTTGAAATGATTCCAAAAGCATATTAGTTGTTCTTTATACAGTAGGTAATGTTGTATTTTTGCCTCATTGCTGTGAGAATCCTGTGTGTGACTAAAGCATTGAGGAGTGGGACTATCCAGGACTAGCTGCACTGTGCTCAAACAACAGGTAGCATCTGTGAGCAGATAATACTGTATCATCTCGTTCTGTTTTGGACTTACTAAGTCAGTAGTGCATTCTTCACTTACGCTTTAAGTGAGGAATGGGGCAAAAACTAACCCAGACCCCTGTATATCAGTATTGTGCAAAGTGCAGCCTGTGGGCCATTTTTAGCTAGTTTATTGGCCTTTGCCATATTCTTAAAATGTATTAATTCATTATTAACCGTCTGGTAACATTCAACTTTGATTATCTTCGAAACCAAACACGGCATAAAAGTCCTGACATTTTATAAGAGTGCAAAACCTTGTGGATTTGGGGAATGCTCATAACTTGGCATTTCCAGTTTCTACTTTCAACTTATAGGTTAATGGAATGCAGCATTCATTATATGTCCCGTTTGGCTGTGACGTAGTGATGAATAACTGCCGGTGTTTTCGGTGAAAGAAGTAGGTAACACATGTTTTCAAGTTTAACATGAAAAAATCCGATAAGGAAAAATGTATAATGGAGGAACACAAATCTATGGCCATAAATAAAGCAACAATTCACAGAACAGATGAAAAAAGTCAGTCTAAATTCCTCGGGTCAATGAATAATATTAAATAACACTAGCAACAATTTGCTTTGTACCCTGTAACACAAAAGCAAAGATGTTTTTTCCCCAAATAGTTTATTTTATCATAATGTTTGGTTTTCAATCTAGTGGGTCCCCGGGGACCTTTGAATATGGTATATATATTGGTTGTAATTAACATATATATTATTTAATTAATTAATCCGCCCGATTGTAGCTGAGATAGGCGCCAGCGACCCCAAAAGGGAATAAACGGTAGAAAATGGATGGATGGATTAATTTATGTTTAACACGTATATAAAATTGAACATTTTAAACATTTTCATACGCTGTCTAAGCATAACAAATGGCGACCACCATTCTAAGCATTTTTTTTATCAATGCCACAACAGTAAATTTTTTAAATTTATTTCATTACAGCACATCCCCTAAACCGGTGGTTCCTTAAACTTTTTTCACCAAGTACACCCCACAAAAAACGTGGTATCAACATTAAAATACAGGACAATAGTAGGCCTAAGTATTTGTTAAAACAAACCAAATGTTTTATTCAACTAGTACATTTAAAATTTTGGCCACTGTAACATTACATAGTTTAAACAGTAACACTGAATATAAGAAAATAAAACAGGTCCCTGCAGGTTTCAACATGTCAAATTTAAGTTGTGAAAAACAGTGCGTACCGACTGAGTGATTGTCTGAAAAGAAGGAAGGCGATTATGTTTTGCAAGCCTCAAACATAATTTGGATGTAAATAATGTGGATAACATTCAAATGTGCTCAGCTCATTTTGTATCTGGTGTGTATGGATACATTTTTACCCGGTTTTTGTGACTTTTTTGAAAACATATTGCTAATACACAAAGATTTGTTTTTATTTAGGCATGACAAGATGACATTCACATATCTCCATTGCTTTCTTCACACCACAATAAGATGAGTGTAAACACTACACAGGCAACCACTTTTAATGTACACTAAACAGGCAACTGCTTTTAATGTTGGTTGCTGTATAAACTTGGAGGAAAGATTAGGCATGAGAAGCTGACCTGAAATTATTGGGACAAAAAATAGAAATAATATACAGTAAGTGAATTATATATTTTTTATATATAGTTTTACTGCCGAGTACACTATGACCACAGAGAAATTAGCGTGTGCTTACTGTATGTAATAGTATGATTTCAAAAATAAACATCCCATATTTATATCCTTTGGCAATAGGCACCACTTAACCCACATAACACTCCTTTGTTTTGTCTATCTTTGTAAAGTTGTGAAAGTTTTTGTGGTGTTTCAGCATCTTTTGACACAAACCTATCTCAGATTTTTTACTTTTACATTATCATTCCATTCACTTTCACCCCCATGTTTACAAAACCCTGCCCTCCTCGATGGCTGCACATATGGGTACTAAACACTTTATACGTTTCCATCCACCAGATTCCCCCATGCATTAAATTGATTGTTCAGGAGACACAAATCGTTGAACTTTTACTTACCCATCTTATGCAAGTAATTTGGTTTTACTGTGGGCTTTCGTGAAGTTTTCTCCGCTGCTATGCTGACACACAGCTGCGTGCGCAATAGTTGGTGGTGTTCGATAAATTCTGACTGGGCAGCACAGTTAGTTCCGCTGTGTAGTTACTTTATAGCATCCTCAAAAATCGAAACATTTCAAAGAGAGACTGAAGTTTATCCATCCATCCATTTTATGCATGTTTTAAATTAAAGTATCATCAATATATTTTAAAGACCTTTCAAAATCATATTTAAAACCTTTTATGAGATTTTAGAAAATTTTTACACATTTTAAGGCCTGTGTACTGTAATCAAGTGATTCTTTGGCATACTACTAGATGAAGCTCGCATAACACTAGTGATACGCGTACCACAGTTTAAGAATCACTGCCCGAAACATTAAAACACCCTCACCATGAAAGAGTACAGCATCGGGCAGTTAAAACGTGGGTTTATTTAATACAGCCTTTGTATATTTAATTGTTGAAATTAAATCCATGGTGACTGTATAGTTGTTATGGTAGGGGCTAAACTAGCATGTTGTGATTCTGTGTAGAGGGGATGACGTCTGTGCTGAGCACATGCACAGATGATTGAAACAGCGCTTGTTTGGACTGTGGACAACTCGGTTGACTTTGCTAGTTAGTAGGACTGCAACTAATAAGTTTTAAAGTCAACTACGGTAGTCAGACTATCTGAAAGATTATTAAAGTTAAAGTTCCAATGATTGTCACACACACGGTGTGGTGAAGTTTGTCCTCTGCATTTGACCCATTCCCAGGTTCCCCCCCTGGGAGGTGAGGGGAGCAGTGAGCAGCAGCGTGCGCCGCACTCTGGAATTATTTGGTGATTCAACCCCGAATTCCAACCCTTGATGCTGAGTGCCAAGCAGGGAGCAATGGGTCCCATTTTTTGTAGTCTTTGGTATGACACGGCCAGGGTTTGAACTCACAACGTCCCAGTCTCAGGGCGGAAACTCTAACCACAAGACCACTGAGCTGGTCATTAGTCAACTAATCGGATTATAAGGCATATTTTGTGGCACTAATTTAAATACAGTTTCAAGTATTTGTAGGCATGTGCTAAAAAGCAATAAAGATGACGACTTCATTCATAAATATTGAAGCTGTACTGCTCATTAGGTTGTCATGAAATAACTACCATAAATTTCCAACTATAAGCCGCTACTTTTTTCCTACACTTTGCACCCTGCGACTTAAAAACGGAGCACCTAATTCATCGATTTTTCTTCGCTGACAACATAACAAAAATAAGACAATAAATAACCAAGGCGCCATATTTTGGATGAATTTGCATACTGAAGGTGCTGCAGTGTCCTTCCATTTAGTGCTTTCAACAACCAAAAGTAGAGTGCCGTTCAGTCGTCTAATCATCCATAACGTTTCTACTCAATCTTCATTACTCCAAGCGACTTTTGTAAATTTAACAAAATAACTAAAACAATTCTTCCTTACTCAACCGTCCCATGCGTGATGTGTGTAAGAGTGTTTTCATGCATATTTGTATGTGCTGTCGAATGTAAGGAAGCTAGCGTGGTTGGCATTAGCTAATATGCTAACATGTTTACAAGGGTCTGTTTTCGTATTATTAAATTACAATGGCATTCTTTTTGTATTGTTTCAGTTTCACAAAGTCCTCAGTAAACTCACCAAAACGTCACCGTGGAGATATTGAGTTTGTTTAGCTAAAAGAAAATAGCCTTTTGGGATGATGTGGTGTTGAGTGGTACTGTATATAGACAAGTATATTGTCCCTTGAAGACATTTCAGTATACAGTTATAGATCCAATAACCTTAAATGTGCCAAATCGCTTTGTAACTTCACCGGTCTGAAATTTTTGCTGGTGTAACTAGGCTAACATAACGGATTAAAGCAACTTTCACACACTTCGTCTCTGCTAGCACGCTAACAAGCGAACAACTGTAAATTCCATACTATAAGCTGCTACTTTTTTCCTACGCTTTGTACCCTGTGGCTTATAAAACGGTGCAGCTAATTTATGGAATTGTTTTCAAGCAAAAACACTGAATGGGTGTTTTGTTTGTGCTATTGCGCCATCTTTTGGACAAGTTGGCTAATTGCAGGTTCTGCAGTGCTCCTCTGTTTAGAGCTTTGAGCCGGAAGTACAATTGCTCTTCTTTGTAGTGGGGCGGTATAGCTCGGTTGGTAGAGTGGCCGTGCCAGCAACTTGAGGGCTCCAGGTTCAATCCCCACTTCCGCCATCCTAGTCACTGCCGTTGTGTCCTTGGGCAAGACACTTTACCCGCCTGCTCCCAGTGCCACCCACACTGTTTTAAATGTAACTTAGATATTGGGTTTCACTATGTGAAGCGCTTTGAGTCACTAGAGAAAAAGCGCTATAAAATATAATTCACTTCACTTCACTTTCTTCCAAGTCGTGCATATGCTTAGCATGTTTGCTAAAAATTATTCTTCATTTATCACTCTAAGCTAGGTTTGTAAGTTTTATAGTACAAACCAAAATAATTCTGTCTTGCTAAACCATTACATGTGTGATGTTTGTAGGAGTGTTTTCTTGTATAATTTATACATGCCATCGTAATGTAATAAAACTAGCGCCACCAGCATTAGCTAATATGCTAACACATCTACGAGTGTGTGTTAGTATTAACTTCATCGGCATTCTGTTTTTTACTGTTTCAGTTTCACAAATTCCTCAGTAAATTCACCAGGACATCACTGTGGAGTTATTTTGTCTCTTTAGCTGATTTGGGAGCAAGCTTCTGCATCTAATGGGTTTATGACAATGAATTCTGTTTTGTCTGATCATTCGTTTTACTACTGTGTTAAAGACACAATTTGGAAACATTTGAGGTATGTAAATAGACTCTTTGTGTGTAAATAATATATTTCACAACATAAATATCTGCAGCTTATAGTTCGGTACAGCTAATATATGGAAAAATATATTTTTATTCTAAATTTAGTGGGTGCGGCTTATTTACACTCTAAAGTCTGGAAAATATACTATCTGACTGAAGAGAGTCAGAGACTGCATACGCCAAGTGTCCGACATGCTTGCACTTTAAATGCTTACTCATCGTAGACGTACTCCTTTGAAAAATAAGGTTGACTTCCTGTTGCTCAGCAGGCATCACACAGACATACATTTGTTATGTTCTATCCTGAAAAATACGAGCAATGACGTCACCAACTATTATCAGCAAATGAATTGGTCGGTGACAAATTTTATAATAGATTTTTGTTAGCAACGTCAACGAACGTTTGCATTACGAATAGTTACTGTGATTTTAAACACAATGTATTGATTTCCTTTCGGATAATTAAGCATCAGGGATGTATGACGCAGACTTCGCAATATCGCTGTATACTGAAGTACATCTAATTGACTCTAGCATCTTTAATGAAAAAAATTTATCAAAGTGGCCCTGCGCGTTGTGCCATTTTTTGGTATACGGCCCTAACTGAAAAAAGTTTGGAACCCCCAGCTGTATGTGGTTAAAAAGAGAAATGTGTCACTCACTCTCCTTGTCCTCCCCAGAGGCCACCTCAGCCAGGTAACGGAAATAGTCACCCTTCATCTTCAGGTAAAATACCTTGCTGTCAGCAGGCGTGGTTTCGCTAATCAGGTGATTTTCGAGCAGGTCCTGCAAGGGGCATGAAAGTGAGTTTTAAGTCAGTGATACCTTTTGCAGTTCACAGGTTTGAAAAATTGATTTTTAGGGAAAGCTAGAGTCAAAACTAAGGTGTTTTTTTTTCCAGATTAATGACAAATGAATAAATACAACTTACAACTACTGAGTAAGTTTCTCATACGATAAAGTTAGCCACCATACCTACATAGCTATTGTGTTATGCAGCATTCCCAAGTACAGGAATTATTTCTAGGAAACCCGTGGGCCTACTATAATGCATACCTTTTCATTCTTTATTTTTATCTATGTCAGCCTCTTAGTTGGACAGTTATGGGTAATTTTCTGTATTTTCATGCATTTGTCAGTGGCGAGTCTTCAAAGTTGCTGCAATATTAAGCAATGACTGTGCTAAGTAAATACAGGAAGACAACACTGCACAATTTTCACTCCGGCACATGGTCATACTGTGGAAATGAAGTTATTTTTAAAACATTTATTTTGTTTATTCAGTGCAGTTATTTTTTTGTATGTTTTTTATTTTGTTTTTTTGTGACGAGATCTGAGGAGTCAGTTGGGACACCAAAAACCTACACTACACAAATTTTCATGGTCAATAGTTTACTAGTTTTCCATGTGACTGCGTGGGTTCTCTCCGGGAAACTCGGCTTCCTCCCACCTCCAAATATATGCACCTGGGATTGGCCCTAGGGTGTGAATGTCAGTGTGAATGCTTTTCTCTATGTTGGCCCTGCAATGAGGTGGGAACTTGTCCAGGGTGTCCCCTGCGCTCCACTCGACTGCAGCTGTGATAGGCCTCAGCCCCCCTGCGACTCCAAGAAGACCAAGCAATGGTGGATGGATGGATGCATAGGTGTCAAATTCAAGAAACTCAACTCAATATGGCTGAGAGCTTTATTAAATGTCCATATAAGTATGTCCACCTTGCTGTGACGTCATGACATAGCAAGACTGCAAAACCATGCTACGAGAGGCATCAAAAACTGCAAGCTTATGCCAAAATGCACGAACCTCATGATGCTTTGGCATTGTTTAACCTGATAGCCAACACTGTAACACCATTTAGAAGTAAAAATAAAAAGACCAAAATCATCATAGGTTCTCTTTAAAACTGCAAAATTGTTGAGACAGAATCAACAGCGCCTATGCTGATTGTTGCAAAATAGTGCAGGCACTTTGTGGTTCATTATGGGATTGATCTTTTTCTAAGCTATCTAAGTCCATCAAGTCACATATTTCCTACATAACAAAGCACCATTTGGAAGAGGCTGCCTATATGAATAAAATAACTGGACACCTAATTTACTTGTGAAAAAGGTAGAAGAACAACTCTTTATTTTCTTTGTAGTTTCAAACATGGGCGCTTGTGGCTTCACCCGCCTACTCAGTGGCCTAGTGGTTAGGGTGTCCGCCTTGAGATCGGTAGGTCGTGAGTTCAAATTCCGGCCGAGTCATACCAAAGACTATAAAAATGGGACCCATTACCTTCCTGCTTGGCACTCAGCATTAAGGGTTAGAATTGGGGGTTAATCACCATAAAAGATTCCCGTGCGCGGCACCGCTGCTGCCCACTGCCCCCCTCACCTCCCAGAGGGTGATCAAGGGTGATGGGTCAAATGCAGAGAATAATTTCGCCACATCTAGTATGTGTGTGACAATCATTGGTACATTAACTTTACTTTAACTCATAACAGAGACTTCATGGGCAAGGCGCAGAAGTTGCGGTTAAAATTGTAAAAACAATAATTCACTTGCTGTCCTGGGTTGTCTTCTATTTAAAAAAAGAAAAATGAAAAAGGTAGTTATTTGCTTAATGGTGGTTACCATTAGAGAGCGAGCCACAACACATCCAGTTCTTCTTAACACATCTGTGGCAAACCAGAAGTGCTGCCACAAAGCATGGAGAGGCTGCATAATTTAAAGTATACGTCTGTGTGTCTATAAATAGCTGAGCCTGTAACTACAGTTTACAATGGATGTCCTCATAGAAACAAACAACCCTTTAATAAGCAGCTATATCTTCAAAAACCACCCACCTTAACAGGACTTATTTTTTTTATTCAAAGACATAATTTATATTACATTATTGTTTATTTTGGTAATATTAAGAGTCTGTTCTACAAAAAGGGAATCCCTTGTAGTGTAGAGCTTATGTATAAGGACCCACAGTTAAAATATACATAATAAATTATACAAAATACAGTACAATACAATTAATTTTAAAATCTACCTATCCAATACTCATTTACAATTTCATACCAACCAACAGTATTACATGTACAAAGATCCATTCATTTTCAACCGCTTGTCCCGTTCAGTGTCAGGGTCGCATGGGGTGCTGGAGCCTATATCAGCTGCATTCGGGCGGAAGGCGGTGTACACTGTAGACAAGTTGCCACCTCATCGCAGGGCCAACACAGATAGACAGACAACATTCACACTCACATTCACACACTAGGGCCAATTTAATGTTGCCAATCAACCTATCCCCATGTGCATGTTTTTAGAGGTGGGAGGAAGCCGGAGTACCCGGAGGGAACCAACGCAGTCACAGGGAGAACATGAAAACTCCACACAGAAAGATCCCGAGGCCAGTATTGAACCCAGGACTGCCGTTGTATTGAGAGGCACATGCACTAAACCCTGTTGTACTGTGCTGCCGATTTACAAAGATGGAAGCTTTTAATCCACCAAATCAGTCTCGATATGTTATTATTCAAATTTGAATAAAAAATTGGATCTTGAAGATTTGTGATTATCATATCTTGCATACAGGGGTCAAGACTAAAATTAAGCGACCAATGTGAAATCCTCAGCCATGAAGGATGTGCTGAAGACTTGTGCGGCCGCGATTAGGTGACGGCATCTTTTAGTCCACGCGCTGTTTTACTGTTGACCATCCTCTCAAACGGCTCATTGTAATTCACCTACACACCAGTCTGGGTGCTGTGTGCACCCGGCTTTTCTCCTTTCCCCAATAAAGTCTCCCCTCACTGTTGTCATATAAAAACATTAGAGTGGAAGGCGAGTCAGGATTAAGTGCAGTGTTGTAGACTGAAAGCACGTGACAAGAGTGGTCTGTACACTTTTTAGAACTTCATTGGCTTCTCATAACCACAATGCACACAGGATTTGTTGAAGATGCACCCGCAGAAAAAGAAAACAGGTAAAATTTTAAAAATGGCGAGCTAATCCTTGCTGTTTATTAAAGGGGCTGATGGAAAATATTGACGCTGATGCTTAGAGGGCACTAATTTCTCAATGTGTTTTAAGCATTATATAACACCCTCTTACGGTTTTTAGTACGTAATGATGACACATGCATTAACTTTGTTTGTTAGCTAATGATAATGATTTGGCTTACTAACATTAGCTATCATTGGAAGTACAGTATATTCTATTGTAACAACTAGGGATGTGCCAATCAATCGACCACCAATTAGTATCAGATTATTTTTTTGAAGTACGTGATTGCAATTGCACAAATCCATATTTACCTTAATATTCTATTTATTTTTGTTAGTCCCCCGTCTGACAAGCTAGCAGCCAATTATGGGTCTCCATACACAGTGTGGCGTTGCTCCCGAGTTGATAACAACCTTCAGTATGGCAAATAAACTGCATTTATTAATATGTTATTATTAAATATTAAGAAAAAACTAAATGTTTTACACACAGAACAAGCATGAGCAGGCATCCCAAAACCTAATCACCCTCATTACGAAAAATAAAATGCGTTCTTAGTATCTTATGTATCGTTATCAACTATCTGCAGGACGAGGCCAACATGCTACAAAATGAGAGCAAGCATGAGCAGAAAGGCTAATAGCTGAGCTAACCGTGAAGCTAGTTTCAATCAACAACAAAAAAAAGTGTTTAGTTAAGTTTAAAAAGTGTCAGAGAATAGGTCCCTGGACACATAAGGACTGTAAGGGCAGAAAGATTTCAATGAATATTAATTGGTAGTTTTTAATTTTGTTAAGCTTGTGTAGTATTGACTTTGTTTTGCTCAAAAAATTTGTGTGTAATAAAATAAAAAAATAGTTTCAATAGTGCGTTGGTATTGTTAAATTGCCAATAGCATTTACCATCAAGAAAAGGAAAACTTTACAGTTAATACAGTACCGTGATCGGTATTGGCATCAGCCAATCTCACTTATCAATTGATCAGTATTGTAATTGGAACCGCACTAGTTACAAGCATCGCCGCCATCAGTTTGCTTAGCAAATGTCATAAAATTGGACAAAGACATCTGGTCTCACTCACTAGCTTACATCTAGAGATGGACATAATTTTGTTTTAAAACCATAGAAAACTATAAACTGAGTAAGGGAGAGTGCTAAGAAGAGATGGATTATATGTATTGGATTAAAGATAGAAATAATTTGAAAAATGTCCAAGTGTATCATCAACTTGGCAAAAAATTTTGGCCGAATCACTGCTTCCTGCACCGTACTGCAGCAGAATGAGTCGCTAGCCAAGAATGTTAAAATAATATCTAAACGGCTAACAATGATCCTTGAAAATATGGAAAAGCCGATGATGTTTTTGAATGAGAAGCAACTGAAAGGAGATACCATAAAAGTCCACTGTTCAGGGTAAATGCTAGGGTTGTGAAAGATTATTATTTCCACTGGATATATGGTTTGACAAATGAGCGATTTGGCTGCGTCGGCCACCTCAACCGATAAAAATCAGCTTTGAAACTTTAGATTAGTATAGAAACATAGACCGGGTATCGCGCAAACTTAAAAATCTATTCACATTTTTCTTTAAAACAACATGAGAGGCAGGGCTGCCCGCAAAAAGATTTACACGCTTGCAACGTTAGCTTACATGGCTGAAAATGAGCGTGGGTACATGGACCAAGTGTTGCGCAAAACTGGCAATCAATTGGAAGTTATCTTTAAAAAAAACACGAAAGTCAGAGCTGCACACAAAATAGATACCCCAGATTTTCACCACGTATGCAACGGCTGCTGAACGGCAACACCGCAAAGCATCTCCAAGGTTCGCTGTCCATCAATACCCACCACTTGCATGACAACCATTTTATTTTCGTATTTGTAGCCACAACGCAACAATAACGACATCCCTGACGAGCATTGTACACTCACTTCTCATTCAACTCCTACTAACCACACCCCTGCTTCCGCTGCCCTCATTATGTCCCCAAATAACTGTGAGAAGATTCTTTGATTTTGGACCTCCAAAAATCAGCATGTCCTTATTCATTGTGTGAACAAGGTGAAATTACATTTGAAAACCTTTGACAAGTTGACTTCAGGTCAGTCCCTGCCCATTAGGATGTTTCACAGTGGAAAATACTAGCCACCTTGAAAGCAAAATATTTTATTTTGAACGTAAACCAGATAATTTATTTAGTGTTTGTAATTGACATTTTACCGCAAAATCTGTTATTTTGTTGTGTGGAAAAGAACGTATCCATCAACAAATGGTAACTATAGAATTGAATCGTTTATACACTGTATGAAACGTTTGTACACTTTATAAAATCTTATCGAATAACTCCCTTTTTAAAATATAGCGCTTTTGAATTGTATTGTAACCCATGTCTTTAGATGCCTTATCGAATAGTCCATCACAAAGATGTACAACACTAGTAAATGTACATTATGACTACCATTTTCATTTTATTTTATAAAACTATTGAAGTTGTTGGTACTATATTGTATTTTTTAACATTTCATATTTAAATGTTTATTATTCTTTAAAAAAAATAAAGCATTGTTACAGGTTCAAATTGTGCTGTTTGGGGGGCAAACACCAATTACATTTCAATTCAGTTTAATGCAAGTGTTTTGAGTTAAGAGCTCTCTCACAGAATCAATTTAGCTCGTAAGATGTGGTACTACTGTACGACTATTTAGCCGGTAAACCGGCCACATGGACTCTGGTGGTAATGTTTTAACATTACACGAGCAGCATAGCTGGGAACCTGCCTTGTTTTAACGCAATTCATTATCAGGGCATGCAAACGATTAAAAAACATGTGTTAGTTATTTAGATTAGTGGAATAATTGTAAAAAAAAAAAGGTTTTGTAAGTGGCACAACTAACCAAGACTTCCTTGCAGATGTCATTGAGCTCCTTCTCGATCTTCTCCCTGTACTCCTTGGCCAGGGCCGTCTTGTTGTTGTCCTCCGACTTCTGCTCCAGGCTGGACATCACCCGCCACGAGGACCTTCGGGCTCCCACCACGTTCTTATAGGCCACCGAGAGCAGGTTGCGCTCTTCATTGGTCAGCCCGCTTTTGCCCTGCTCCGTCACGACCTTCATGGCGGCTGCCATGTCGTCATAGCGCTCTGCCTGCTCGGCCAGTTTGGCCTTCTGTACCTGCTCTTCCTTGTCTGCCATGGCTCCTTGCGTGGGCTGCCGACCAGGAGGAGGAAGGAAGGACGAAGGAGAAAGGGGCGGGGGGACGGAACAAAACAAAACAAAGGAGACGGATTAGGGAGACAGGAGAGAGCGTTGGGGAAGAGGGGGAAGGGCAAGGCAGTTATGATCATAGGAGAATAACTACAATTTAAGACTAAAATAGACAGTCATTAAGACAGCAATACCTTAAAAAAATATTATATGCTTTATTTCGGCCTTTTTTAAACTAGTTCATGAGGGCATGCTTTTTAACTGACCACAAACAGACTTGAAACATACTAGCAAGTATTTAAATACAATTCTTGATATTTTGGTGCTAGAGTAGAAAGCCTCGTGTTCTTTCAGCTAGCACCTCAACTCCATGCAAATGCTATTAAAATATGCTGGTTACATGTGACAGCAATCAATCATCACAATGTTATCATAATGTGACAAATAAAAACATGTGGACAAAGACAAATTAAGCAGCTAAAACTAATCTGTCTAGATATAAATGAATGTGAAATAACAAAAAATACTCAACTGTTTTAATGTATTATCGCCTGACGTAACAGAAAAAGCCCCAATACACCCAGCATATAGAACATGAGCAAATACAAGTGAAGCTCTAGCTGAAATAACAAAAAATAATCAACCATTACAATATCGCAGCCTAAGATGACAAAGAAAAAAGCACCAAAACACATTCAAACTGGACAAAAAAGATACACTGGGGAGTTAGAAATAAGACATTTTGGCTTCTATAGTCACAATTCATTAGCTAGCACTCAATAAATCACAGGGATATACAACTGCTTTTGTAATTTTTATTATCATTCTTGTATAAGCTTGTCAAAATACTTACTTTTTGGCTTTCATTCACTTTTTGGCTTTCATTCTGTCACTATACAGTGTATAGACCAGTGGTTCTCACACCTTTTTCACCAAGTTCCAGCTCAGAAAAAACCTTGCTCTCAAAGTACAACATCATGACCAACATTAAAATTCAGTAGCATAGTAGGCCTAAATATTTATCAAAAATAAAATAGATATTCTATTGAATACGTATATTGAATCTTTCTGGCACCTGAAACGACAGTTTGAACAGTAACACTGTTTGAATAATCAATGAGTGGCCTTGGCGTACCACGAAATGGAGCCCAACAGTTTGACAATCACTGGTATAGACATAGAACCAGCCATGGATTTTAGGTTAATCAAGATTTATGCTGTTGTTTTCTGAAATGTAAACAAATGCTCAAAATAACCACAATATATAAACATGTTTTACCTTAATTGCTATGGTTATTTTTTCAGCAAGTTTTTATGGGTAACCAATTTTTGCGGAACACGCCCTGCCCACCTCAAGTTCAGTTCAAAACTTGGGCGAGATTCACATCTTTGCAGCAAATTAAATGAAAGAACACTTAAGTGCTCCTGTTTGTAGTTGTAACAAATGATCACTTGATTAAAATAGTGTTCTAAAGTTAAAGTACCCATGATTGTCTCACACACTAGGTGTGGCGAAATTATTCTCTGCATTTGACCTATCACCCTTGATCACCCCCTGCTTTTTTTCCTATTTTCAAACACTGTGTTACTGTTCAAACTATGTGTAAGGTTACAGTGACCAAAAATATTAAATATACTAGTTGAATAAAACATGGTAAATGGGTCGTACTTGTATAGCTCTTTTCTACCTTCAAGGTACTCAAAACGCTTTGACACTATTTCCACATTCACCCATTCACACACACATTCACACACTGGAGGGAGCTGCCATGCAAGGCGCTAACCAGCACCCATCAGGAGCAAGGGTGAAGTGTCTTGCTCAAGGACACAACCGTCGCCACATCTGCCTTGTTTTCAGTGAACACTTAGGCCTACTGCTCTACTGTATTTTATTGTTGGTTATTATGGTAGTACTTGGACAGCCAATAGTTTTCTCAGGTGGTATTTGATGAAAAGTTTTGAAAAACACTGGTATAGAGGAACTGTTACCACATTGGCAAACCCATGCATTGGCATTTTAACTGCTGGACACTTACTTGTATTAAGCATAATGGAGCTATGCTTTTCTGAAATGTGTAACAGTCCTCGAATTTTAACTTTTTAAGGTCAAGGTGAGTGTTGCCTTAAAGAAGGGCTCATATTTTAGGGCACCAAGGCAAACATTATTTTCTTTCGAGGCAGGATGTATATATATAAAATAGTGGTCATGTATGAGTTGTAGGGCTGCCAATTATGGCCAAAGTAATTATCAAGATTATTATAGTAAATATTGAAATCATGATTACTGATTGTTAGGTAAAGCAGTGTTGGGGTATGAAAGTAATACCATCATGTCATTTGTAATGTCTAATAAAAAAAAAAGACTGGATAAACGTAACCCATATATTTATGGACAAATATTAGGTTGTTTTATTCTAAAATAACATCAACTTGTCATTACATGATGCCTTTATCTCCATTTTTACATTTTGATAGAGAGAGTTTTTATTTTTTTTAAGTGATGTACATTTATATGTACATGTAGATGCTGTATCTGGACAGATCCATTAAAGGCCTAATGAAACCCACTACTACCCACCACTAGGGTTGGGTATCGAGTATCGATTGGAACCGGGACTAACTTTCCGATTCTCCCCGAATCGTTCAAAAGTTTAAATTTCGATTCCTAGTTTCGATACCCAGTCCGCCGACCGGAAAAAAATAATTAGTCCGCCGACCCAGAAGAAGAAGCCGCTGAAAACCAACGAAGAAGCACCCACCGCCGGAAGTATTAGCATAGCCGAGCGAGTCAGGTAAGCATGGATAGCGGGCGTCGACGGTCGAAAGTGAGGCTTTACATTACTAAAAAAAAAAAAAAATGAAATATCGGCGAAATGTAACACGTGCGACAGGACTTTTTCGTGCTTAGGAGGGTGCACGTCGAACATGATGAAGCACCTCCGAGTTCATGGAGTACAAATGTGTGTCCCGTCTTCTACAGGAGACACTATCTGTTCAGAACGCTCACGCATCCTGCCTGAGAAGGCGGATATGGTCATTTTCCTAAACAAGAACTGTCTCTGATTTTATATTGTACCTGCTGCTAATCTGGACTGGGTTTTGCAAGTTGTTTCTTATTGTTTATTTGCTTTTCTGCACAGCGTTAGCCCATCAGTGGGAGCACGGTGTTTTAGTACCTAAAGCATCATACACTTGTGTGTGTAAATGTGTTTTCATGTGGTTTCCTGCAGCATCATACACTTATGTGTAAATGTGTTTTCATGACGTTTTCAAAAATAAAGCTCTCTTGCTGAGAGTGTACCCCTGTGAAAATGTATTCATAATTTATAATATTTATATTCAAGTTCATAGATTTGATATTTATATTCTAGTTGAAAACAGCCCTGTGAGGAATGTATAGTAAAGTTCATAAAAAGTTAATAGAATTAAAATTGATGGAGAATGTCAGACTATTTCATTAAGAAAGACTGTAGGTTAGCTAGCTCATTTAAAATATCCTTAACTTTTTTTTGACCCTGCCTTTTTTTTTTTTTTAAAGAAAGAATCTGAATCGAGAACCGCTAGGAATCGGAATCGTTCGAATTCAAACGATACCCAACCCTACTCACCACGCAGTCTGATAGTTTATATATCAGTGATGAAATATTAACATTGCAACACATGCCAATGTGGCTTTTTTAGTTTACTTAATTACAATTTTAAATTTCCCGGGAGTTTCGTCTTCGAAACGTTGTGTAATGATGACGTGTACGCAAGACGTCACGGGTTTTTAGGAAGTATGAGCGCTGCGCACACAGCTAAATGTCGTCTGCTTTAACGGCATAATTATACAGTTTTTTGGACATCTGTGTTGCTGAATATTTTGCAATTTGTTCAATTAATATTGGAGAAGTCAAAGTAGAAAGATGGAGTTGGGAAGCTTTAGCCTTTAGCCACACAAACACACGATGATTCCTTGTTTAAAATTCCTGGAGGTGAAACTTTCCTATGGATCAGAGCGCGGTCAAGAGAACATGGATCCCGACCACATGTCAACCAGCAGGTTTCGGAGAGAAATTTGTGGTTAAAAAGTCAGTTCTTACCGGAGAAAAGCTGAGCTTGTGCCGTCCATAGCTGCCGTCGACTCCCCTGAGACACTGCGCGTCAACACACCCTTGGAGACACCCTTCCGACTATCAGGTAATATTAAACTCACTAAAACACTAGCAACACAATAGAAAGATAAAAGATTTCCTAAATTTAACCTAGTAAATGTGTCTAAAAACATCGTAATTTGTCCCAATGCAATCGCGTTTTTTTTTTTCTAGTCCGTCACTATCAATATCCTCAAACACGAATCTTTCATCCTCGCTCAAATTAATGGGGAAATGTCGTTTTCTCGGTCCGAATAGCACTTTTTGTTGGAGGCTCCCATTAAAAACAATGTGAATATGTGAGGAGCCATCAAACATGTGACGTCATCGTCTGCGACTTCTGATAGAGGCAGGGCATTTCTCTTAGCACCGAAAGTTGCAAACTTTATCGTGGATGTTCTCTACTAAATCCTTTCAGCAAAAATATGACAATATCGCGGAATTATCAAGTATGACACAGAATAGACCTGCTATCCCCGTTTAAATAAGAACATCTCATTTCAGTAGGCCTTTAAGAGTTTGAGCAGAAATATGTCGTATAGGAATTAACTATACACAATAAGACATTGACAAAAGGATGTGTCAAATTATTTTTGAAGAAATACCTTAGTGACATAAAAAAACAATGTAAAAAAAACATTGTGTTTACTTTTTGATATCACACTAACAAAGCAGTTTGGTTAATGAAGATGAAGTCTAATAAACAAGCTTTGTTCTTCTCCAACGCCTCCCTAGCGTTTTAATACAGTTTGGCCAACAAAAAAAAAAAACCCGGAATGATCCCTCTCTCACATCGAATACACAATCTTCACAGCCTGCGTTCAATTCGATGAGATGAGATTATCAAGTATGACACAGAATAGACCTGCTATCCCCGTTTAAATAAGAACATCTCATTTCAGTAGGCCTTTAAGAGTTTGAGCAGAAATATGTCGTATAGGAATTAACTATACACAATAAGACATTGACAAAAGGATGTGTCAAATTATTTTTGAAGAAATACCTTAGTGACATAAAAAAAACAATGTAAAAAAAACATTGTGTTTACTTTTTGATATCACACTAACAAAGCAGTTTGGTTAATGAAGATGAAGTCTAATAAACAAGCTTTGTTCTTCTCCAACGCCTCCCTAGCGTTTTAATACAGTTTGGCCAACAAAAAAAAAAAACCCGGAATGATCCCTCTCTCACATCGAATACACAATCTTCACAGCCTGCGTTCAATTCGATGAGATGACTAAGCATTTTAGCCAGTATTGATGTTATTTGAACACTGATAAAGTTTACAGTTAAATACAGGAGAGAAAATCTCAGTAAACAACCTAAAGACTTTATAAACAAGTTGTGACAACGCTTACGACACATCGCCTGCTGCATAACACCAAATAAATTTCTCCTTCGCTGTATACTTTGTGTGGGGACAAGTGTGTCTGTCGCCAATATTGTCCACACCGGTCTCCATCTAAACACAGCAGTGCACTCTTAAACACACCGCGGGAAGCGAGGAAAAATGACGCTAAACCAAGAGCTTTGCTTCGTTTACTCTGAGGGAAAATCGCCGCAGCAAAGTCGGTGTCGTTGGTCTGCCACGATTATCAAGCCAAAGGCCGCTAGTGCACATGCGCCTGACTTCGTCTTACCGAAAATGCATTACAAAAATGACGTTTTTTCTGTAATTAAAAAAATAAACGGTATTACTAACTATCGCAAATTATCATTATACCGTTTACTGTTACATTCCTCGCCCATTAACAAGTAAAAAGTCAAGGGCGGTCACGGCATGTTTTTGCCACAAATAGTGGTCAATTTTTTGGCCATTACGGCTAAACACGTAGTTGCCACGGTTAAATTTGAGCCCTGGTGTAACTCTGACAAAAGCCCAAAAACCAGAGAATGCTGGTTCTCAAAATTTAAATAATAGTGAAGGGTCCTTAGAATAATTTAGTTGACGAAGTCCACTTCAAATGGCAGCTTTGAATAATAGGTACAAACATTACAAATGTCTGTACCTATTTCCTTGTCTCCACCCATCCATTTTTCTACCCCTTGTCCCTTTCAAAATTGCAGGGAGGGGGGTGGGGTACTGGAGCCTATCCTAGCTGCATTCGGGCGGAAGGCCGTGTACACCTTGGACAAGTCGCCATCCCATCGTAGGGCCAACACAGATAGACAGACAACAGTCTTTAAAATACCTCAAATTCGCGTTGAAGCGCATCAAGAATAAATGTCTTACCGTGAGAACTGGCGGTGTTCTAAAACGATTATATTAAAAAGGCAAAATGGCACTATTTATGTGTCTGAGTCACACTCACCTGCGCCCTTCTGTGGAATGTCGGCTAACCCGGTTGTAAACGACACACCTGCGCAGAAAAGGGACCTAACTCGACCCTGGACGAGTATGGAATGTAATTTTGTGGTATTGTTTAAATGTGACAATTTGGTTCAGTTAGTGACCTCCATTGGCGCGGAAAACGAACGACTAGCTTACATGTTCGCTAGTGAACGCCCTTTTTTTTTTTGCTTCCTGGAAAACAAGAACAAACATGTCCACTAGCTAAGTGGAAGTATGCTTTTTATGTCGCTTCGGAGGTTGCACGGCAGCCTCGCAAAAGCCGACGGCGTACTTTGTAAGGGGCTGGTGAGGAAAAGGTGGATCAAATGCGTTAGCCGCCGAACAATGACTGAGCGTCGGCGCGTCACCATTCAAACCGCGGAGTCGTCCTTTATCTCGCTTCCCCTTCACCGGAAACGTACCTTTACGAACCCTTCGTCGATTTAACAAAAAAAAAAGGAGCCAGCGTCGGGTCCTTTTAGCTAACAAACTGACCTGTGGTGAATGGTTGAAACAGCGCTGCTCCTGAATCCCCGGCCGCACAGCTGACGATGGCTCCCGCTCATCCACGGGGTTTCCCTCCAATCAAAGCCACAGCAGCAGGGTCGCTCAGGGATGATGACGTCATGATCCAGTTGCTAGGGTAACTGCAGCAGGAAAAAATGGCGAAGCAGAGCACTTGATATAGCATATTTCCACCATTCATTTCCTTGAATACTCCTCCCCCCTTCATGCAAGTCCACATATTTAAAGTAAGATAAATCATTGTTGGCCAGTTAACTCACAGGTTGCTATGGAAACCTTGTTTGTTTAGTGGTCATTAGTGTATCTTCAACTGGAGACTACTTTAAATGTACATACTAAAACCCATCCGTCCATCCATTTCCCACCGCTTATTCCCTTTGGGGTCGCTGGTGCCTATCTCAGCTACAATTGGGCGGAAGGCGGGGTACACCCCGGACATGTACATACTAAAACAATATAAAAAAATGAATGAATGAATGAATGATCTTTATTGTCATTGTGCATGTACAGGTACAGCTCCAACGAAATTTAGGTTTCTTCCCTGAGGTGCTTTGCATTTAAAAAAAGAAGAAAACACACAATATACAGAAACAACACAATATACACAATATACAATGTGGCCTAAGACCACTCTAAGAGGCAATGTAGAAAAAAACAGAGACAATAAAAAGTATAAAGTGACTAGCAAACTGACTAGAGAGGAGTAGTGCTGATTCCCAGTGTGCTGAGGGGGTGGGAGTCAGTACTTCCTACCTCCTATGCTGTGCAGGCTTTTTATTGTGGATTAAATATGTAAATAAATATGGTAAATATTGTCCAGTTGACGTGTAAACGCTGATTGCACAGTCCCGGATCGTGTTTTTGCACATGAGGGAGTTTTTATTTTATTTTATTTTTTATTTTATTTTATTTATTTATTTTACATTCCAGCTGCATTTAGTGCAGTTATGGCCCGGGGGTAGAAACTGTTCTTGAGTCTATTTGTGCGGGTTCGCATGGCTCTGAAACGTCTGCCGGAAGGCAGCCAATCGAAGTGGCTGTTGCCGGGGTGGGATGGGTCCTTGAGTATGTTGGCTGCCTTCTTTAGGCAGCAGGAGTTGTACAGTTCTTCCAGGGAGGGGAGGAGGCACCCGATGATTTTTTGGGGCGAAATATGCTTTTTAAAGCATAGTGTACGATAATCCCTCATTTCAAATCATATCAAATCAAATCAACTTTATTTATAAAGCACATTTAAAATTTACCACAGGGGTAGCCAAAGTGCTGTACAATGGGCAGGTTAAAAGATAATACGAGAACCGAGCAAACAATACAACACAACACAAACAAAACATGATAAAAAATAAATAAATAAAACATAAAAACAGGTTCACAGCAGGTGTGTAATGGGGCACCATTGCAGGATAGATATCACTCAGTGTTAAAAGCCAAGGAATAAAAGTATGTTTTTAAGAGAGATTTAAAAACAGGAAGCGAGGAGGCTTGTCTAATACTCAGAGGTAGGTCGTTCCAGAGCTTGGGAGCAGCAGCGGCGAAAGATCTGTCACCTCTAAGCTTCAGCCTTGTGTCAGCGACCGTCAGTAGCAGCTGATCGGCTGATCTTAGGGATCGGGTGGGACAGTAAGGCTGAAGGAAGTCGGAGAGATATGTTGGCGCGAGGTTGTTTAGACATTTAAAAACAAATAGAAGGAGTTTAAAATTGATTCAATAACGCACAGGGAGCCAGTGCTCACGTCTATAGTAAAAGGTTCCGGGCTTGGACGTGTTGGAGTTATTTGTTATAAAATCCAATCTTTCAAAAGATAGAGTAGAAAAAAACTGTTTACTAGCTTCTAAATACCATTTTTAACTAAACGAGAGCCCTCTAGACATGAAATAATACCGCTACACTCATTTTATTCAATATGGTATCTGCCTGATGCTGATATTGAACATTGGTTTGCTCTCATCTTGTGGCCAATACAACTGTATAGTGTTGTCCCGATACCAATATTTCGGTACCAAAATGTATTGCAACACTTTGATACCTTTTAAAATAAAAGGGACCACAAACAACGTCAGTATTGGCTTTATTTGAACAGAAAATTTTATGGTACATTAAACATACATTTCTTATTTTACTCAAAGATCAATTTTACAACAGAAATACTACAAAGCATACATTAGTCATACTTAAATACCTTGTGTCTTTAGGGACGTATTTCCTGAGGTTTTATATATATATTTTTTTTAAATGACAAAAGATTTTTGAAAATAAAAAAACATCGATGTAATCGTAGTATTGACTTTATACAGTTCTTGTACTTAGTTGTTACTGTTGCAGTTAATACTTGAATAGATCAACCCATTTTTATGCATGTTTATCTATTCCTCATACACAGCTAAAACACTGTGGAGGGACGTTACCGCTGGTCAGCTAGCTAGCGAGGACCCTACAGTGCATTGATAAAGCTTTTGTTCTCTTGTCGCTGTTAAATTTGCAGGGCATTAACATGCATTATCAAGATATAACACTAGTATTAAAAGCTCTATCGTCAGAAAATGTATATCATTTATTTCAGGGGTCACCAACCTTTTTGAAACCAAGAGCTACTTTTTGGGTACTGATTAATGCAAAGGGCTACCAGTTTGATACACACTTAAATACATTTCCAGAAATAGCCAATTTGCTCAATTTACCTTTCATAAATGAATATATATATATATATATATATATATATATATATATATATATGAAAAAATAGGTATTTCTGTCTCTCGTTCTGTCGTACATTTTCTTTCCTTTTACGGAAGGTTTTTTGTACAGAATAAATGATGGAAAAACACTTAATTGAATGGTTTAAAAGAGGAGAAAACAGGGAAAAAAATTAACATTTAAGTTTGAAACATAAATATCTTCAATTTCAAATCTTTAAAATTCAAAATTCAACCGAAAAAAAGAAGAGAAAAACTAGCTAATTCGAATTTTTTTTTTTTAAATTACAAAAATTATTTATGGAACATCATTAGTAATTTTTCCTGATTAAGATTAATTTTAAAATTTTGATGACATGTTTTAAATAGGTTAAAATCCAATCTGCATTTTGTTAGAATATATAACAAATTGGACCAAGCTATATTTCTAACAATATTTCTAACAATATTTCTTCTAGATTTTCCAGAACAAAAATTTTAAAAGAAATTCAAAAGACTTTGAAATAAGATTTAAATTTGATTCTAAAGATTTTCTAGATTTGCCACAATATTTTTTGAGAATTTTAATCATAATAAGTTTGAAGAAATATTTCACAAATATTCTTCGTCGAAAAAATAGAAGCTAAAATGTGAAGTGAAGTGAATTATATTTATATAGCGCTTTTCTCTAGTGACTCAAAGCGCTTTACATAGTGAAACCCAATATCTAAGTTACATTTAAACCAGTGTGGGTGGCACTGGGAGCAGGTGGGTAAAGTGTCTTGCCCAAGGACACAAGGGCAGTGACTAGGATGGCGGAAGCGGGAATCGAACCTGCAACCCTCAAGTTGCTGGAGCGGCCACTCTACCAACCGAGCTATACCTATAATAATGAAGAATTAAATTAAAATGTATTTATTATTCTTTACAATAAAAAAATAAATTTACTTGAACATTGATTTAAATTGTCAGGAAAGAAGAGGAAGGAATTTAAAAGGTAAAAAGGTACATGTGTTTAAAAATCCTAAAATCATTTTTAAGGTTGTATTTTTTCTCTAAAATTGTCTTTCTGGGAGTTATAAGAAGCAAAGTAAAAAAAAAAAAAGAATTTATTCAAACAAGTGAAGACCAAGTCTTCTAAATATTATCTTGGATTTTCAAATTCTATTTGAGTTTTGTCACTCTTAGAATTAAAAATGTCGAGCAAAGCGAGACCAGCTTGCTAGTAAATAAAAAATAAAAAAATAAATAAATAGAGGCAGCTCACTGGTAAGTGCTGCTATTTGAGCTATTTTTAGAACAGGCCAGCAGGCTACCCTCTGGTCTTCATGGGCTACCTGGTGCCCGTGTTGGTGGCCCCTGATTTATATCGTCTGTATCGCCCAACGCAACACGGCTTGCAGGGCGGCGCTTCAATGTTTATAGCTTCACCTTTATCGTTATTTTCAAAGCTCAAATACATCCATTCTTGCTCTTTTGTCTCCATACTGTTTCCACTTGTAAGTGCTCTCTCTGTGTGTGTTGACTCACATGCTCCTCGGCTCATTTTATGCCATTTACAAAAAATTATGGGCATGAAAAATAAATTACAAAGACATTATAGCGCCTGTTTTTTTAATTATTTATTAGTAGGGCAGTGCTTTATTAGCCCTAATATACTTACAACCCTACTACTGTAGTTTTGGTATTGCTAGTTAGTATAGCCATTTTTATGCATAAAATAATGCTTGTTTTATGCTTTTCTATCTGACAGGAGCACTTTTCTGTTCTTCAGCAACTACTACAAAAATACAAATGAAAGCTCTTCTAAGTGACAGGAGCGCTGTTTAAATATATCACAGAAAGGATGCTTACATAGTTAGGCTGGTATGCGGTGATGTCATGAATCTGACCTTTGACCCCAACACATAAAAACAAGAATAAGCTGCTTAAACATGTCCTATAGCTCAAACTGCTCATGCTTAGGCACTATTTTTCATGACTACAGGACAACACTTTTTAAAGACATGGTAGCTATCTGACACCTTATCTGATATAACATTGCTTTTGTACTTGTGTCTTAACAAGAAAAACAGGATGAGTGGGTCAGACATTTTTTGTATGTAAAAAAAAAAACAATCACAACAAAACCCTAAAATCATGCCACAAAGTGAAAATCAGAGGGTTAACTTGGTTTTGCTGTGTCTTTAACTTAGAAAAAAAAGAAATGCAACAGATTTTTTTGCACCATCTTGTGTTGTTGTCTTTTGTATTAAAATTAAGTTTTTATTCTATGTATTTTTTTATGGTGGTTAACTTATTTTTATATGTGTATGACAAGTCAGAATGTAAAAACGAATGAGAAGATGACACTTAATAAAAGTCGAACACGTTTAAAAAAAATCACATTCACATTTGAAAGACTATTAAAGTAAAAGTCCTAGTATTAACAGTGGTTAACTTATTTTTACACATCTATATGTACCAACCGAAGTTCGTCGGTACTACCAACGAACAACCCATTTAAAATCAATAAGTACCACATCGCGATACTTTTGTTGCCTGTGATGTAATTTCCGTCTGCATATTTATTAGCGGATGCAGCCTATAGTTAATGTCGTAATTTTCCATACCCACAAGAGCAGGAAAAAGGCACTTAAAAAGTACAGTAAAGCTGCACTTTTAGCTCAATACTAATATACATTGGATATGCCATAAACATGCAACTGATTAGCATTGGCGATTTTACATGCCAATTTCAACACCATTAAATTTGGTATTTAAAACTATAATTAAGTTACAATCAAAGAGCATGTGTGTAATATGTACACTATTTACAATACAAACCCTCTGTAGGTCTCAACAAAATACAAGACTTGTACATTCAACTTAATTGCCTAGAGGTTAGAGTGTCCGCCCTGAGATCGGTAGGTTGTGAGTTCAAACCCCAGCCGAGTCATACCAAAGACTATAAAAATGGGAGCACTCACTTGGCACTCAGCATCAAGGGTTGGAATTGGGGGTTACATCACCAAAATTGATTCCTGGGCGTGGTACCGCTGCTGCCCACTGCTCCTCACCTCCCAGGGAGTGAACAAGGGGATGGGTCAAAAGCAGAGGACAAATTTCACCAAACCTAGTGTGTGTGTAACAATCAATGGTACTTTAACATAACTTAATTGCAAAGACTACTTCATGACTACGACAACTCACTAAGAACAAACTAAAATTAAAGCTAGGAGAAGTGTTGAATGGGCCCTCGCCCTTTTGCACCTTAAGGTTCACGCTTGCGATGACGTCCCACCCATACTTGCCAACCTCATTGGGGGGGGAGTATAATTCACCAACTCGAGTATTTCATATATATATTGGGGGGAAGTATAATTCACCAACTCGAGTATTTCATATATATATATATATATATATATATATATATATATATATATATATATATATATATATGTTTGAAATACTTGACTTTCAACAAATTCTAACTATATATATTTATTTTATTATATATATAAATAAAATAAATAGTTGAATTTCAGACGGCGCCTATCAAATACACAGTAATAAAAACACAGTTGTTCTACTAACTGTACTGTGCTTGCTGGTTACTAAAAAAAAATACAACAACACTTACCTTTCACTATTTGAGTAACCTTTGTTCTGCCATTTGCGTACTGATGAGAGTCACTTGCCGTCAGGTGCACAACACCACGTAAATCTTTGCCCAATCAAAAAGCAACCCCATAATGCTATAGCCAACATTCACCAGGAGATGGCAACAGACAACATAGAATCCCTTAATTACAGACGGCGTCGCCATGGCTGTAACTTACTCGTTCTTCTGCTTCGTCTCCTTGTGTGCAGTTTTTTATCAAAATCCGTAGATGTTGTGACGTGATTGGGCAGGCAAGCTGTTTATACAACAGGAAAGCGGACGTGAAAACAGGCTGTCGCCTATCCTGGAGCTGGAGGGGGCGTGAATTTCGGGAGATTTTCTGGAGATAATTTCATCCGGGAAGTTTTCGGGAGAGGCGCTAAATTTCGGGAGTCTCCCGGAAAATCCGGGAGGGATGGCAAGTATGGTCCCACCCTACACCCTGACCCACCCTTAAAAATTTCAGGAAAATTGGCGCATCTGTGAGAAAGTTATAAATGTTATATTTTTCCCCCACTAGGGGACAACGTTGGCACCACTGCAGCAATGTAGTTGCATCCCACCCACCATCAAAAATTAAAGGAAAATCGGAGAATGTGGAAGGAATTTATTACTGTTATAGTTTTTCACCACAAGACGGCGATAATGGCGCCAAAATAGTCATGCAGTTGTGTCCCACCCAACACCCCGACCCACCGCCTAAAATTTCAGGAAGATCGGAGCAAGTGTAAGGAAACTATTACTGTTAGAATTTTTCAGCACAAGGGGACGATAAAGGCACCACAGTACTTATGCAGTTGTTCGATCCAACACCCCCACCCATCATCAAAAATTTCACGAAAATTGGGGCATGTCGAAGGAAGTTATGACTTATAATTTTCCACCACAAGGTGGTGATACTGGCACCACTGCAGTATGACCCCTGTTTTGGAAGACGAAAACCAAGGGACGGCGTGGCGCAGTGGAAGAGTGGCCGTGCGCAACCCGAGCGTCCCTGGTTCAATTCCCACCTAGTACCAACCTCGTCACGTCCGTTGTGTCCTGAGCAAGACACTTCACCCTTGCTCCTGGTGGGTGCTGGTTGGCGCCTTGCATGGCAGCTCCCTCCATCAGTGTGTGAATGGGTAAATGTGGAAGTAGTGTCAAAGCGCTTTGAGTACCTTGAAGGTAGAAAAGCGCTATACAAGTACAACCCATTTATCATTTATTTATTTATAAGATGGCCGACTTCTTGCTTGTGTTTAGGTATGGTTTCCTTAGATTTTAATGCACGTCCCGTCTCGATAGACATCTCCTGCGATACTCGTGTTGATATGTGAAACTAGTAGGAAGAGCTAAATTTTTTTATAACTTTAAAGGCGGCACTAGAGAGCCAATTTTGAAATGTTATTTTTGGGACTCGAAAAATATAAATATTTCGCCCTAGGTGACACCAGGCGCTTGCAAAATGTGGGGAAATTTCGTGCCATGTCAAAGGGCCTCAAAAATGCGTCCAATTGTATAGAATTAAAAACACAGCACTCTTAATTGGGCCCTTGCGGGGCTTGCTCCGCTGTTTAGGCCCTAATTAATTGTATTTACTTGCAAATGAGACTCCGAAGTGTAGAACAAGATACAACCACTGGAGAGCACAGTTATCATTATCAGCTCAGAGTTAAATATTAACTTAAAATGTATTTTCCAATGAACACATACTAGTATCTTACGGTATGTATGTATGTAATATAACATTGCTAGTACTTGTATCGACTGCAGAAAGGGCCTCCATGTCGTAGCCTGTATTATTAAAGTTTGGAGTTGAGTGTCTTTGCGTCTGAAAATCGACAGGGGTTAGCTTATTTTTACACTTGCAGTGTGTCAACATGTGACTTGATGGCGACAGCTTGACTCTGGAACAGATCCATCCATCCATTTTCTATCGCTTATTCCCTTTGAGGTCGCTGGTGCCTATCTCAGCTACAATCGGGCTGAAGGCGGGGTTACACCCCGGACAAGTCGCCACCTCATCGCACGGCCAACACATATAGACTGACAACATTCTCACACACTAGGGCCAATTGTTAGTGTTGCCAATCAACCTATCCCCAGGTGCATGTCTTTGGAGGTGGGAGGAAGCCGGAGAACCCGGAGGGAACCCATCCACCCATTTTATACCGCTTATTCCCTTTGAGGTCGCGCGGGGCGCTGGTGTCTATCTCAACTTCCCTGTTGGATTTAAATGATTATCAATAAAACACATTCTTTGTATTGTTTAGTCCATTATTAGGAAAGGATCATGTTAAGTAGATGGATTAGACACACATAGGAAGTGTAGATTAGTGTGTGTGTGTGTGTTAGATTAGAATATAGCACACAGATGTGTCCATTAAAAGGACCTGCAAGTGATTACTTACAAGGTTGGGACATTTTATAGACAATGTTTTCATTAGGTGTGTCCATTTTGGGTGGGGTTTGAAGTTCCTCCAAGTTTGGAGTGAACTTGTTTGGCCTGACTTAAAACCTTTTAATTTAATTCCAAATGGACCGTAAACGAGGTTGGAGTTTTGCAGCAGATTCTGGAAATAGATGACCTACAGCTGCTGGGAATTCATTAATTTTTTCACCTCATTAAGACTGCTAATTTCATTTTACTTCCCCCACCCCGCATCCCCCATTTTCAGTTGAGACACCTTTTGAAACAATGAGTCAAATGTTTTGCCTGGCAAGAAAAAAAGGATAATTGAAGCACCATGCAGTGACTACTTCCAACCATCCAGCAGCAACCAGCTATATTTTACTAAGACAAAAACCATCTTATTAACTTGCTTTAAATGTGAACACAAGAGAGAGGAAGGGTTTCAGACAGGAAAACCGGTGTTCATCAGACATTCACATGTTGCACTTCCCTGAGGCATTTTCTCCTCATCAGCTGTTTATTGAAATAAATATAAAAAAAACATTGGAATTAATTTGTTTTAATAAAAATAAACTTGAATTAAATCATTGTCTTCATTTATATCAATTTAATCCACATTTACTAATGTAGTTCTTTAATGATTTAACAGCGCCTCTACTGGTTGAACCGAGCAGTGCATTCTATTTTGACTCAAGACATGATCAAACAATTCCGCATAATAAATCCATTATTAAGGACATATTGATCGATTACTGTGACAGTATTGAACATCAGTTGATGGACCAGATGTATTTTTATTTTTTTTAAGAATATTTGCCTTTTATTTTCCCACAGTACTGATAAGTTTACCATTCGTCAATTAAATGGATAGATTATTAAAGGGGAACTGCACTTATTTCTAGAATTTTGCCTCTCATTCACAATCATCATGAGAGACAAAAACTTATTTTTTTTTAAGATTAAAAAAAAAATCTTGTCTCATAATCATTGTAAACAAAAGGCAACCCCCCCACCCCAAAAAAAATTGCAGCTCCTTATTGAGCAATACATTATATGGACAATTGCGTATTTCAGAGTAAAGAAAAGGCTTAATTGTTACTTTACAGCAGGGACAAAATAAAAACACCCATTTTAACACATAAGGTCATTATTTTTTACACATTTATGATGGACACCTGAGGCCACTAAATCTGAATATCCCAGCGTTGAGAATATATGGGGCCCAAGTCAAGGACAAGAAGCAGACTTACCACAAAGTAAAATTTAATAAAACTCTATAATACATCAGTGAGCATACTTTCCAGTTCCTGACACTTGCTGCAAATTGTTAATCTTGTATTTTTTCTTTCATTAAGTAGCAGCTTGGCCAGCCCGTTTTTAGTTGAGCCAACATGAAGATTAACTGGATACAAAAAATGGAATACAGTGTTATCAAACATGTGTGGACTGTAAAGATTGCGAGCCCTCACACAGCCAAATGTCATTGAATGTATAACTACAACAGATAATGTACACAATTATCGCCCTGATTACAACTAGGAATAAAAATGTATGTGCCTGCCCCCCCTGCCCTCACCCAGCCCAGGTGAAAAGTAGCGTTAAAAAAAAAACAAAAAAATTCATTAAAAATCACGTAATTAAACAAACAAACAGATGGCTCAGAATTATATAATCAACATTATTAATGTGCACAACACATCAGAGCAGTGAAGGATCGCTGGGATTGTTCATGGATCTCACACATGCGTGTGGGCACACACGCATGCAAGCAATTAAACACAGACCTTTTCGCTCTATCCCACGCACACAAACAAAGTAGCAGGACTCAATGAAACCATAAAGCAAACCATAAAGACGACTTCTTCATGTTGGCGATGGGACTAGGATGCGACGGAACCACGACGAGTGCAGAGCTGGTAGAGGACCGTGAGGAAGCCATTAGGTGTGGGAAAAGAGGAGGTGAGAGAGGTTCCTCATGCCTCCACTCCCTCCAGCTCAGGGGGAAGAGGGGATTTCGGGTGCTTGCTCTCGAAATGCTGCTTGAAGGTTTTAGGGTCAGGCATCTGGGACTGACAAAGAGAACCACAGCCACTTTTGAATTAATTTAAGTAGAGGATTTGTAATAATTTATCAGAATTGAGCAACAATATCGGAAACGCTAAGGAAAGACTTTACATTTTAATAAGTTTGGTGCGATTCTTCAACGATGGTGTAAATTGTCAAATTAATTGCGATTAGAGATGTTATTTAAAATTAAAAGTGTGTGACGGATAAAATCTATTGTTACTTCTGGTGGACGTTGTGACGTCCTAATCTCTTCAGCGGTCCTTGGAACGCACCGTAAAAATCACCTCGGTCTCATAATCCCAGTAAAGAATGATCACTCTATCCTAAGAGAGCACAGCTTGTAGGTTTGATGTGCACAATTAAATTGCTTAGTTGCTCAGACAGGAATGTGTTTGTATAAGCTTATATTGGGGTATGTTGTTTCCATCCATCCATTTTCTACCGCTCATTCCCTTCGGGGTCGCGTGGGGCGCTGGAGCCTCAGTTACAAGCGGGCGGAAAGCGGCGTACACCCTGGACAAGTCACCACCTCATCACAGGGCCAACACAGATAGACAGAAAGCATTCACACACTAGGGCCAATTTAGTGTTGAAAATTAACCTATCCCCAGGTGCATGTCTTTGGAGGTGGGAGAAAGCCAGAGTACCCGGAGGGAATCCACGCAGTCACAGGGAAGACATGCAAACTCCACACAGAAAGATCCCGAGCGCAGGATCAAACCCAGGACCTTCGTATTGTGAGGCAGACGCACTAACCGCTCTTTCACCGTGCTGCCTGGGGTATGTGGTTTCTTAAAGGGGAAATATGTTAATGTATTTTGTTTTACTGTTAGCATTTAAGCTAGCACCAGTCAGTACGTGAGTTTATCAAAGTGCAGTTATCAGTCAAAGTTTTTCGATCATTTTGTAAAAACTGTAATACTAACCTTTGGGAGGTTTATCTAGGGCTGAGCAATATGGCTGAAAACTACCACAATATAGCTTTGTTTTTTTAATATTAATCGATATCGGTAATTAATATTTTTATGACCTATGACGAAGAGAAAAATATAATACATGTTAACATTTTTTCATTCAAATGCAACCTTCCTCTTGATTATAACCTATTCCGACAGAAAGTAAATGAAATATCAATACAAGCATGGAAAACAATCAGTCAATGTAAACAAAATTCGAAAACTACAAACACTTAACAATAACCAAAAAATAAGGGATATGTAAGAAATGCCTAAATAAGTGTAACAAGGTGCAAAGTGTGAACATGTAAAATTAGAGAAACCTGAGAAGAACAAGCATTTGCAGGTTTAGTGCCATTAAGTAACATTAAGCAGTAAATATTATTCAAATATTATAATATTATAAGACCATATTATTATTTTCTAAAATAGCACCTTTTTTATACTGTATTATTTTAGTAACACAGTCCTGCACTTTAGCTCCTACATGTTTCCATACATCCAAATAGGGAACGGACATGTGTTGATAAGAAAAGATGAGCGCGGTGAAGGACGAGAATCCGTTCAAAAACTGCCATACTGAAGAGGTGACTTTTTCTGTTTTATCCACAAATTTTTCGCTCTCTGAAGCATTCATTTTTAATTTATTTCACCCTGTACAAAAAATTTACAGCAAGATTGTGCAACTATTATTGATGGTTGATATTGTTACGCGATTGGCTGTTTTGGGTGTCCCTTCCATTTCATGTACACTTCCTGTTTGACTGGCTTACCAGACCGCAAGTGGCTTTGGTCAGGCAACCAACCAAGCTTTATACTTTTTCGACCCAAAAAATATATATTTATCGAAAGTTTTATCAATCGCATTTTGTAATGATACTCTTACAGGACTATTGCGATAAATATATATATTTTTATCGGCCCAGCCCTACATTTATTGTTACATTCCTAATGCAAATACATCACATTATTTCAGTAAATAAAACAGACTGCATCTGTTCAAGTCTGTTAAATACAAAAAGTTACTTTATAAAGCTACTTTTTGTTGCGGGCTACTTCAGCTTTTTAGGTTAGATTAAAAGACAGATTGAATAATTACAAATCCTAATAAATTTCTTATTTTTTGAATCGCTTGACAGCACTTGTGAATATGTCGACGTTGCGTAGCTTGCATTAAAAAAATATGGCCCCAAAACGAGAAAAAGATGCCACTACAATTTCTTTGTAAATCTAACTAATTGCCAAATGCCAATCAATGCTTTTCAATGCTGATCACTAAAAATGTATCTCCTGTTGACAGACGCGGCTAGTGCCACCAATTACTGCTAACTGTATTTGTACACCGTGTAGATTGGTATTTGACTCGGCAGCATAAAATCCTGATGAGAACACCTCTCTCTACATGCCACACAAGTGGAGTTTAAAAACTGTCTGTCTACACACAAATGCATACACTTGCTGTCATGCACATTTTGTCCAATCAGAAGCCTGAACAAATTAGTAATAGCTGACTTGGTGGCACTACACCTCCTATTATGTTTATTTTGATATACTAGACATACAATGACATGTACATTATCTTTAAAACAAGCCTGCACGTATACAGAATCCTGGGAATATTATTAAAGAGCGAATGCACGCCTGTGCTGCTGAAACCCAACACTCATAGAATTATAACATGTTCAGCAACATAGTAATGTATTACTTGTGAAGTAAAGTGTACATTATTTCTAAAATCAGCACGCACTAACGAGCCAAGGAAACCATTTTGCATGTTAAGTGTCTATTTGAAGCACACGGATGTGTGCCGCTGCGAGACTCTCAAGGAATTATAAAGCATTTAATCATCGATATAGTACATGTACAATGAAGTGTATATTGTCTTTAACATCAGTACAAACTACAAGGACGCTACATTGTTTTTTTTTTAGTTGCTTGGTCGCTTTTTACGCGCGAGCACGGTCGCGCCCGTTTCCATCTACAAAAATGGAAGAAAGACACATAAGTTAACTTCATGATTTGTCGTCAAACAAGGACTAAAAACATAACATAATGTTGCAACTTTCTTATGACAAGGAGCAAAAAGTCTTGTTTGTCAAAGTTGTCCCATCAGGTGGAGGTTCCACAGCGATCGTATTGTATATTCAAGACTTTCTGAAGCACTTTAAATCGCTTCAAAATGTTTGTCAGTCATATGTTTACTTACCCTGTGCCCAACTGCGGTTTTCAGTCTCGTGTGGGCTGGCGACACCGCTTGCCAACGTTATCTTTAAGTGTTTCGGCTGGCAAAGTCTTTGTTGCACAATTTGCATTAAATTCTGTAGGTGGTTTTGTTTAATAAATTGACTTTTCTAAGCATCCTGTGTTACAAGAACAAGGTGCTTGGAAACATTCTGAGTGCAGAAATAGGACAGTGTGCTAAAATGTGGTTCTTGCTCAAGACTGGAACACACAAAGATGATCTATATTTTAGGAGATGTCTTATCTGTCACAGACCCACACGAATGTGATTTAAAGGAGTGGGCGTATCGCTACAAAAGACTGATACTAGCGTGGTGGGATCACAACTTGTGTCACAGTTTCTCTTTTATACATCAAATTACTCAATTTTCCTCAGAGTTCATGGGACTGCAGTCAGTCTCTTCTAGTCTGTCAGAGCAAATGGCGTTATTTTTTACAAATATCTGTGTGTCATGTTAGTTAATTCAGTGATTTTGTTTACATTTTAAAATTGATATTTTGTTGCATTATTTTTTTGATATTTTGCAATAGTGCCTTTATTCAAAAGACGTTGTGTAGTATTACTGAAAATTGATCGTTTATATTCTATTATATTGTTTTAAATTGTTGTACTTAGTTGTACAAAGTTTACATTTGTTTCCTGTCATCTCTTAATCAACGATCAAAACGGGCGATCAGTTTTGGCGATATTAGACCTGTATTTACTTATTATTGGATGAATACCATAATTCACAGCATCACCCTGTTGGCCATCTTTGGTTGTTAGGAGAAAATGGGAATAAAAACAAAATTGATTGGCCTTGTGTGTGTCTCCATGTGTGGATCCTGCTTTAGAGACCTCACCTTGCACACATCGCAGGTGAAGACGAGCGCCGCCTTGGCTGCAGTCTTCTGATCGTGACCCTTGCCCTTTTTCTTAATCTCAGCCTGCTTCTTGGCGTTTTTCTGTTGCGACTGGATCTTCTGGTGTCCACGGGCCATCCTGGACGAGTCTGGGACAAAGAAATACCAGGGCAGGGTCGTGATGCTTTCAAATGGACAGTGGAACCTGCTTGTTGCATGGCTGACTGACGCCAACATATATGCAACATATATGGTGCTTTTGTTGACCAGAGAGGAGAGTCTGTAGACATCTTGTTCGTTGGTTGACCTTTTTGATTACCTTGGTTGCCATTTTATCACAGGAAAGATTAGCCTCTAGAATGGAACCTAGGTAGGTGACCTCCTCTTTCCTGGTGATAACAATGTCACCCACTTTTAGTGTTGTGTTTATAAACAACTATAGTCCAACTAGTTAGCGGGTGATATGCAATGTTGTTTAGCATTTAGCCACACTCCTCCGAGCTAACACCAAATGATGGTCGATAGCCGCGAGTTATCCAAAAACGTTTGAATATAAGTAACAGCAAGTCGTCAAACTTTTGACTAGTTAGATGTGACTTTGGTCAATGTTTACATTAAACAACAATATTGCAGCAGGTGAACATCTGTAGTAGCGTGGATTAGCATTTCATGCTAGCAGTCAGTGTTAGCTAACCCTCTGATGTGCCTGTTCAGATTACAACTTCCATGTTTTTAGCCCACCTCGTACGCCACCGTATATTGTAGCGTAATGAAATGTCAAAAAGACAACTTACCTCCTAAACGTAACGACAATAAAAAAACGAGTAGTTTCCACGAAGCTCCAAAAAACGTAACAGCTGCTTAAAATCTCACTGTCTACGTCACTGTTAGGTTTAAAGACTGTCGTGAACAGAAGCACGTCTGTATTTTAGTATACATACTAATTATGTATGAAAGTGAAATAAAATATTTATTCGTGAGCAGCATCAGCTTTCTTTAAAAAATAAAAATTCAAATAAAACATTTTCCTGGCTAATATATTTAAAAATATTGCTAGAACTTTGTGCTTTATGTTTATACATGGATTTCCGAGCAAACCTTTAAGTAGCCATATGAATCGGATGAAGTTGGCAACGTTGCCCCCAAGCGGCAAAAAGAGGCCAGTACATATTTCCCCAGTTAAACATTTAAAATACCATCCAGCCAGCCATTCATTTTTTAGCGCTTGTCCCGTTCGGTGTTGCAGGGGGTGCTGGAGCCTATCTCAGATGCATTCGGTCGGTAGGCAGCGTACACCCTGGACAAGTCGCCATCTCATCACAGGGCCAAAACAGATAGACAATCAACATTTACACTCACGTTCACACACTAGGGACCATTTAGTGTTGTCAATCAACCAACGTTGAAAATTGTTTGATTGTAAATCACTATAAAAACCCCTTGTAAACAGTGTTTTATCATTTTTATGTATTAATACTAGTGTAATTCCTCCAGCTATCGCTAGAGGGCCAACGGCTACAGTGAACAGAATGTAAAACTTAATTGCTATTGTTATAAAACAACAAAGCTTTTTGGGCTTGGGGGACAACGAGAGAGAGGTCACAAGTGAACCACACACTATAAAGATATAATACAGGGATAAAATAATTCTTAATTGGAAAATGTTGCATAATAGTTGCCACAAAACTGGGAGTTGTTTCACATCCCTGTTAGATACAAAAAATGTAATTATACCTAATATAGCTTTCATGGGCTAACAAAGTAAGTAATCGTGTCATGGAGAAACCTTATCGTTGTGAGAAAAGTATGTCCTCATCCCCCTCCTGTCTTTTTTTTTCTGCCCCTATCATAAGAAAAGGAGACAAGCCTTTTGTGAATGGGAGAAGTGTGAGAGGAAGCAGGGTGGCGGTGGTAACATCTCTCCAGAGAGAAGAGGATGCGATTATTCTTTCAGAAGAAGAAGAAAAATGCATTGCTCAAGTCGCCCCCCCAATGCAAACCCACGCCCTGCAGCGCCTGTAGGTTGTTGTTGTGCAGGGACTTGCTCGCTTAGGTGGGGTTTGGTTTTGTAGTGCCTAGGGGTTGCTTTTGTGTGAAAGCACATCTTCCAGGTGTCAGCTATTGGATAGCAGGGGAGAATATTATCTTCCTGATGCTCGAGGGTTTTACCTGGCATTGTTTTTTTTACTGACATGAAAAGTGCTAGGATTCCCAAAATGTACCTGAACACAGCTACCATGACCTCTTGTTGAAGCAAGAGGAAGCTGCCTCTCACCTTCCTCCTCTGTCACTTCCCTCTATTTGATCCCACCCATCGCTTTCCCAGGTTTCCTTTCCCTCCAAACCGACAGGTTTTGCCACAGTCCGCGTCCACGACCGTGCAGTGACAGGCCACAATGTTGCCAGACCAGTCGGGCCGCAAACAAGCTCTGACAACGCAGTCACAACACAACCACATGCTGCTGCTGCTGCTGCTGCTGCTGCTGCTGCTGCTGCTGCTGCTGCTACCTCTGGTCATGTGACTGGGAGAATATCTCTGGAGCACCTGGTTTAAATGAGTCAGTATGACCACAAAAGCTAACTGCTTAAGTATATTATGCACTGTATTATATTGATGGGTGCTTGCATGAGTTCTTAGTCTATCCGATATGGCCTCATTTTGGTTGTCAAGTGGGGAAAAAAAGCCAAATGTTTGCAATCCACAGCTGGGTCCAATAAAAACTAAGTTCACAAAATGGCACTTTTAACTCAAGAAAGTATACATATTTATGACGGATAGCCACTAAATCTGTGTGTGGATAAACCTTATAATCAACAGAGAGGATACATGTACAAAACCCACAACCTGTGAAGTTGGCACATTGTGCAAAACGTAAATAAAAACAATACAATCATTTTCAAATCCTTTTCAACCTATATTCAATTGAATAGACTGCAAAGACAAGATACTGAACATTCGAACTGGTAACATTTGTTATTTTTTGCAAATATTAGCTCATCTGGAATTTGATGCCTGCAACATGTTTAAAAAAAGCTGTCACAAGTGGCAAAAAAGACTGAGAAAGTTGATGAATGCTCATCAAACACTTATTTGGAACATCCCACAGGTGAACAGGCTAATTGGGAACAGGTGGGTGATATGATGGGGTGTAAAAGCAGCTTCCATGAAATGGTCAGTCATAGTTGAAAATTATATGATAATAAAAGAAGATATAACAACTGGACAGCAATTATCATAAACAGATATTTTTTCGATATTAAAACAAAAAATATATATATTATCAAAAACAATTAATATTTATAGCACGCGCAACATTCCTGAAAATTGGAATAGTTGAGTACAGGTATCGATTCACAGGTACCGGGAATTGACTTGTTACCATATTGGTTCAAATATGAACAGTATCCATCTCTGGATGCCATATTTTTGATAACTTTGTTACACATGATGTCACGTCCAGTTGCAGTTGATGCAGCTCCTCAAACAATCGACTGAGAAAAGCAGCACTCAAGGCAGATTCAGCCGGACTACTTAATGTTGCAATAAAGCTAGAAGCAGATGCTCAAAAGTGCAGTGACCCCTGATTTCCACAGGACGCATCATGGCCGACGGACTCTTTCCGTTTTTATTCAAGTAAATGTGTTCGTTTCCCCGCCATTGACTAATTATACACAGAGCTTCCATTTTTTCCATTCGCAGCAACATGGTGGATCAATTCAGCTAAAATCTGCTTGTGTTGAACAGGAAGTCATGCACAAACACAGAATTAATTATCCAGTTTACTTTCAAAATAAAATAGTCCGTCTTCAAGGGGATTGTATTTTACACGTTGAGACGTCCTTATAGGCAGGGATGGACATGAAAACAAATGGTCGAAGGGTTTTTTGAGACATAATTTCACTTTATTGACACAAATGCGGATTCTGCTTTAGGAATGAAAACAACATTTAAGATGCCCGTTACAATCAAACTGCTAGTGTGGTATAAATACAATACTTACAGTATAAATACTTTTTAGAGCACACCAAAAGACTGGACTGGCACATTCAGGTTCATGGCAAAGATTCCTTCTTGACAAGACAACACAACATAGTATAAACTACTGCCATCGAAAATCTGGGATTTGAAACTGAATGCAAAGTCTACTACATAATACACGCACATGAGACTTAGAAGTGTTAGAAAACAGGATATAACTACTGGACAACTTGTCATAATCAGCTCATTGTTAAATGTTTAATTGAATATACTTTTTATTAAATATTTATTAACATATTAAAACACACACATGTACAGACAATCGATAATGTTGCATACCGGTATCAATTCCCAGGCACAGGGAATTGGCTCTGTATCTTTCAAATGTGAAAAGGAATGATGGCAAAAGATTCAGGATCTAAAGCATACCACCTCACGTTTCTACCATGGTAAAATTTGCAGCAATCTAACATGTTTTTGTAAACATTGAGGCAAATTGATATTAAAAGAACACCATGTGATCCAAAGCATTAAACACATCCCCCGACTTTCAGTGGAACTGGCTAATATCCTTTACATCATAGGTGCACTGGAGATAACTTTCTATGATAGTTGATGTGATATTGTCATGATCTCACATGACAGTTTGAACTTCATTATTAGTTTCCTCAGTTTCTGAATTTATTTCCTCTCAAGCGCTCTTATTTTTGTTTTACAATTCCTGTTTGCCTCTACCACTTCCCTTGTCTGAGCGCTAGCTCTCCCGTACCTGTCCCTGATTGTAAATCACAATGCTTTTCACTCTGGACTGGGCTGGATCATTTACTTTGTTTGGTTCCGTGCTACACTATTTATTTCTGCTAATTAATACATTTTACCTGGACTTTGCTAGTTGTCTTTGCATTCTGGGGTCGAGACTAACAACACCCAATCCAGATCGTGACATATGAAGTGGTGTCCCTTATGTACATAAAGTATATTAGGTTTGGTGAAGACCCTAAACTGACTTTAATGTTGGCAAAAATAAACATGTGAGTTTTCAACCATGTTTGAATCGAAATTTTTGTTTCATCTGACCACAGAACTTTCCTCCAGAAGATCTTATCTTTGTCCATGTGATGTCAGGTGAAACAACAATTGAGCTGTTGGTCACAATACCCAACAGTATGTTTGGAGGAGAAAAGGTGAGGCATTTAATCCCAGAAACACCAGGCCTACCGTCAAGCATTGTGGTGGTAGTATTATGCTCTGTGCCTGTTTTGCTGCTAATGGAACTGGTGCTTCACAGAGAGTAAATGGGATAATGGAAAAGGAGGATTACCTCCAAATTCTTCAGGACAAACTACGAACCCCGTTTCTATATGAGTTGGGAAATTGTGTCAGATGTAAATATAAACAGAATATAATGATTTGAAAATCCTTTTCAACCCATATTTGATTGAATGCACTACAAAGACAACATATTTGATGTTCAAACTCATAAACTTTATTTTTTTTTGCAAATAATAATTAACTTTGAATTTCATGGATGCAACACGTGCCAAAGTAGTTGAAGAAAACAAAACCTATACATTGTTCAGTATCACAAAACTCTGTCCTTTTGAAGGACAAGTCGACCCATCCTACCATGTCTGCACTCGTCTGGAGTTCCTGGAGGTTCCAAACAGGCTGAGTCCAAAACCGAGGCCAAGTCTCAACAAGCGGTTTCTCTCCTCCTGGGAAAAAAAATAACAAAAAAAACGTCTGGTATGTAGGTTTTTTCCCCTCCCTAACACAGCCACATGGGAATTCTGCATCTCTTGGCAGCTGACGTCTCGTCGTGCCCATGCCTGCTTCCCGTACGGTAAGCAGCCTTTGCAACATTTCAACCGTCACACAACGCGCATACCTGCTGGGAATCGCTCAAAAGCAGTCAACACACAAAACTTGGAATCTGTTCATTGATTTACCTTTCTATAATATTAACAATTTCATGCCTTCCTCCCTGTGTGAGGGAAAATGACTCTACCTGTATTTATCTAGCACACACACACACCTACACACAAACACAACACAACACAGCAAAAACACACACACCTACACACAAACACAACACAACACAGCAAAAAGGCCCAGGTGCTGTGGAAACCAAATGAGGCAAAGCAGGATAGTAGGAACACACACACACGCACACGCACACACGCACGCACACACACACTGATGATGACATCGGTGACGGTTAAACTGAAGCGACTTAAAAAGATTTCCATAAACGATCACCCAGAGGCTTTCAAATGCAAATTTTTTGGCAAATAAACTTTGTCGTTGCAAACATTGTACTATCCAGAGAGTTTTTGTTGTATTTTTTGCAAAAATCAGCAGCTCTGTGACATATGAAATTTTAAGTATAAAGATAGCAGTCAGTGGTCAATTTATTCTTTTGGCTACCTGTCCTCACAAGCTCTATTGATTTTGAAAGGCCATTAAACACAAAGCAATATCTGCAACAATAATAATAGTCGTAAATCAATATCCTTTTATATTTTCAACAAAAATAACAAACATGAATAAATACATATATTTATACATAAATAATATCCATCCATCCATCTTCTTCCGCTTATCCGAGGTCGGGTCGCGGGGGCAGCAGCCTAAGCAGGGAAGCCCAGACTTCCCTTTCTTAAATAATATAAATAATAACATAAAAACATAACATAAATAATAAAAAATAAAAAAAATGTTGTGTACAAAAAGTTAATTCCAAATAATATTATTTAATGAAATGTCACATTTAAAAGTTTTTACATATTTTTTAACATAATGTGTATAATTTAACTCTCAACAACAATACTAAATTTGGCAAATAAACCTATGCAAGCTACCTATTAGCTACTCATTTTGTGACATCACTTTGAATAAAGAATGCTTGCACTCATATAATGAAATTTTGATTCAAATAGTAGTTTTTACAGCTTATCCAACATAATTTATAACTTCACTGTTAATAATAATACTAAATTGTGCAAATAAAACTAGCTACCTATTATCTACTAACTATTTGACATCATTTTAATAAGAAATGTTTTTACTTCTATAATAAACTTTCAATTAAAATACCGTATATCACCAAATAGTAGCCCGGGCATTTATTTCACAAAATCATTTTTGGAGACAGGCGTTTAAAAGAAGCATGCGGTTATTTGCCCAAGGCTTTTTTAAAATTTTGCACCAGCCTGCACCAGGCCATTATTTGTTTACAATGGTTACTGTCCAGTATTTTTTTTCCGTATAAGAAAACTTTAAATGTAAAAGCTATTGTAAACATACACACAAAAAAAACAAGACTATCAAAAGACAAGAGATCAACAGGGCCTCAACATGGCAGTAGTTCAACAATTGTCAAATAGAATACCAATACTAAAAATAAATAACCTTTTTCAATAAAGCAGCCTACCGGGAAGAATAAAATTATGGTACGAAGTACTCAAGTATAAAACCCACCATCAAAACAGAACAATAATAGTGTCCCTTAAATAATATAAAGGCTACAGTATTCCAAGTTTTAAATAAAGCAGCATACAGGAAAAATTAAATTATGGTACCAAGTACTCTATAAAACTATCAAAACAATAATACTGCAGCAAACGCAACCCTAAATGCAACTCAAACCCACTCCTCCTCCTCCTACTCCTCCTCCTACTCCTCCCCTTCTTCCTCCTTCTCTTCCTCCCCCTCCTCTCCCTCACCCCCCTCATCATCATCCTCCTCTTCAATCACAAATTCATTGAGGAACTGCTGTTCCTCATCCCTCTCTTCCTCTTCCTGAACCACAGCAGCACCCTGCTGTCTAGCCCTCAACAGCATCTCTCTGCCTGCCTGACATGGCTGTCCCTCCTTGAGACAGTAAATGAGCTGGTCCTCACTCCCATCAGCTGCCACCGTCAGCCCACACACATTGTAGGATACCTGAAAGAAACAATCAGCTATGGCTACTGTTTGCAACACACGCACACACACACACACACACACACACACACACACACACACACACACACACACACACACACACACACACACACACACATACACAGAGCCAGCCAGCCTACCTTGAATGAGTTGATCAGAGTGTCCTGATCCAGAGCATCCCAGGCTCACAGGACCCAGTCGACCAGGAGGCGGCGGGAAGGGACTCTCAGGTTCCCTGACTTGGTGTAGGTCTTGTCTTTATCACCAGCCATCCAGTTATCATAGTAGTCAGGGAGCTGCGCTTTGAAAGGGCCATTCCACACAACATCGGGGGCCTGCAGGTACTTTGTGCAACCTCCAGATATAACAGCCATTGTAAGGTTGTAGCCTCTTTTGAGCTCTGCCTTCGTGGCCTCGCTGATATGGCATCGGTACAAGTCCCATGCAAGTAGCCTCGGTCCAAAGTGAAATTTCCCCACTGCCCTTTGGAGCCAATTCTTTGTCAAGTCATCATTAAACCAGCCATTCTTGGAGGAAGCTGTGATCACCCCGGGGAGGCTCTGCATAGCCTTTACATCACGGACAGCACCTTTAAACACAATGTAAGGCTTCAGCTTTGTCCCATCTGATTTGGCTGCAAGAGCCACCGTGACGCGTGCCTTCTCGTGGCCGGTGGTTTTGAGGCCGATGGAACAGGTGCCCCTCTCATTGACCGTACTAAAACCAACCATGTCAAACCAGACGGCTGTTTCATCCATGGCGATGATACTCTTGGGCTGGATTTTCTTGGCCTCTATCTGTTTCGTATAGAAAATTAGTAAGTTGACAATCTTCTCGACGGGAGCGTCCTTCTGTGCAACAGTTGTTCTCCTCCTGAGGGTAAAGTTGTTCCGACAAAGGAATCGATTAAGCCAGCCACTCGTTGCACCAAACACCACCCCCGGTGTCTCTCGTGTCACTCGCGGTGGCATACAACTCCTTGGCCTTAATGCGGATCATTTTGCAGGACACACGGTGATTCAGTCCACAAACGTGATGTATCCACTGACACAAATTAGCATTAAGCTCGTCACTCACTTTCTTTCTACCTCCGCCAGATAAGTGAGCCCGTTTTCCATTGATTGCCGACTGAGATAGGGGTTCTCCCTTTTTTTGTTTCCATTCGCGTACACGTTTTGAGTCAACGTTAAACTGCCTGGGCGCTGCCAAACCAGAATTCTGCTATGCATACTTCACAACCGCTAGCTTGAACTTTAAGTCAAACTTTCTGTTCTTCTTCCCCCTTAAAGTATTCCCGTCCATCAGTTGTGAACGGCTATTTGGACATGGGCTACTATTAGGAAGAGGCGTTTGATTCACAAAATGGGCTCAGACCCCGGGCGGCTTTTAGGACATGGGCGGTTATTTGCCCAAGGGCGTTTATTTGGTAATATACGGTAGTAGGTTTTACAGCCTATTTAACATAATGTATAACTAAACTGTTAATAACAATACTAAATTGTGCAAATAAACCTATATAAACTACCTTCTATCAACTAATTATCTGACATATTTTTAATAACAAATGTTTGAACTTTTAACAATAAACTTTCAATTAAAAATAGTTATGTTAAAGCTTATTTGACATAATGCAATAACAATAATAAATTGTACAAATAAACCTACAGTATATAAGCTACCTATACCTGCTAACAGGCTGACCTAATTTTAATGTAACACGTTTGCACTTGTATAATAAACTTTCAATTAAAAATAGTAGTTTTACAGCTTATTTAAGATAATGTAATAATAATAGTAATTTGTACAAATAAACCTACACTATATAAGCTACCTATTATTTATTAAATATATCTGACATGACAGATTTTTTATAACAAATGTTTGCACTTGTATAATAAACTCTCAATTAAAAAAAAATCTACAGCTTTTTTAACATATTGTATAACTTTTTACTGTTAATAACATTACCAACAGGCGACACAGAGGTAAAAAACAAATTTTTTTTAGCACAGCACAAAAAAAAAACTAGTGCAAGTAGGGAGTGCACAGAAAGTAAACACCTCAGAAGCATAGCAGCTTAACAATTAAAGTTCAAAAGAACAGGGCTGGTGTAAAGCATCCTGATTGGCAACCACGGACAGGTGTGTCCCGATTGCAAATCAGACACACAGGCAAGAGGAATGGCAGGAAATGGAAACACACAGGATAAAATAACATCAAGCAGAGGAAAATAAAGAACACAAGTCCAAAATTGTCATACGGATCAAATTAAATGTTAATAACAATAATAATACAACATTTTGACAATAATCATATGTAAAATACATATTATTTAAAAACTGTCTGGCACTAAAGCAATTAAATAATTTGCAAAAATTTAATATAAATAAAATACAAAAAATATATACTTTTGTGTATTTGATTATTATAAAAATTACATTATTGTATAAGGTGATGTAATTCAAATTGGTTGATATTATTGAGCAATTAAAGTTATCTAAACATTATATTTGCATTAAATCTAACCGGTACAGGCAATTTAAAATTGTGTATGTTCAGTGTTGTCCATAATAGTCATTATTTACGTGTAGATTTATATTTATATTAGCGCTGTCAAAAGTAATGTAATTCATGTGATTAGTAGCAAAAAATTATTATATTAATCATGTACAAACGCAGATTTATTTTGACTGTACGTGTTCCTAAATCTTATGGTTACCTGGAAGGTGTGTGTTATACTGTCAGTGATCAGATCAATTCATACGTCAGTGCAAAAAATGAGTGAGGAGACTCCGACTGATGTCCCATCCATCTCTATTCATCCATTTTCTTCCGCTTATCCGAGGTCGGGTCGCAGGGCATCAGCCTAAGAAGGAAAGCCCAGACTTCCCTCTCCCCAGCCACTTCATCCAGTTCTTCCCGGGGGATCACGAGGAGTTCCCAGGCCAGCCGGGAGACATAGTCTTCCCAATGTGTCCTGGGTCTTTCCCGTGGCCTCCTACCGGTCGGACGTGCCCTAAACACCTCCCTAGGGAAGCATTCGGGTGGCATCCTGACCAGATGCCCGAACCATCTCATCTGGCTCCTCTCAATGTGGAGGAGCAGCAGCTTTTCTTTGAGCTGATGGCAGGGCTTCTCACCCTGTCTCTAAGGGAGAGCCCTGCCACTTGACGGAGGAAATTCATTTTGGTCGCCTGTACCCGTCATCTTGTCCTTTTGGTCATAACCCAAAGTTCATGACCATGGGTGAGAATGGGAATGTACATCGACCGGTAAATTGAGAGCTTTGCCTTCCGGCTCAGCTTTTTCTTCACCACAACGGATCGATACAGCGTCCGCATTACTGAAGATGCCGCACCGATCCGCCTGTCGATCTCACGTTCCACTCTTCCCTCACTTGTGAACAAAACTCCAAGGTACTGTACTTGAACTCCTCCACTTTGGGCAGGGTCTTCACCCCAACCCGGAGATGGCACTCTACCCAATTCCGGGCAAGAACCATGGACTCGGACTTCAAGGTGCTGATTTTCATCCCAGTCTTCTCACTCGGCTGCAAACCGATCCAGTGAGAGCTGAAGATCCTGACCAGATGAAGTTATCAGGGCTACATCATCTGCAAAAAGCAGAGACTTAATCCTGCAGCCACCAAACCATATCTCCTCAACGCCCTGACTGCACCTAGAAATTCTGTCCATAAAAGTTATGAACAGAATTGGTGACAAAGGGCAGCCCTGGCAGAGTCCAACCCTCACTGGAAAGAAACTTGTCCGACTTACTGCCAGCAATGCGGACCAAAATCTGACACTGACTGTACAGGGAGCGGACTGCCACAATCAGACAGTCCGATACCCCATACTCTCTGAGCACTCCCCACAGGACTTCCCGAGGGATACGGTCAAATGCCTTCTCCATGTCCACAAAGCACATGTAGACTGGTTGGGCAAACTCCCATACACACTCAAGGACCCTGCCGAGAGTATAGAGCTGGTCCACAGTTCCACAACCAGGACGAAAACCGCACTGTTCCTCCGGAATCCGAGGTTTGACTATCTGGCACTGCTACTCTCCAGTACACCTGAACAGACCTTTACGGGGAGGCTGAAGAGTGTGATCCCATTATAGTTGGAACACACCCTCCGGTTCCCCTTCTTAAAGAGAGCAACCACCACCCCGGTCTCCCAATCCAGAGGACCGCCCCAGATGTCCACTTGATGTTGCAGAGTCTTGTCAACCCAGACAGCCCCGCAGGATCCAGAGCCTTAAGGAATCCACCCCCGGGGCCTTGCCACCGAGGAGCTTTTTAACTACCTCAGCAACTTCAGCCCCAGAAATAGGAGAGCCCACCACAGATTCCCCAGGAACCGGTGCCTCATTGGAAGACATGTTGGTGCGATTAAGGAGATCTTCGAAGTATTCCCTCCACCGATCCACAACATCCACAGTCGAGCTCAGCAGAACACCATCCTTACCATACACAATGTTGACAGTGCACTGCTTCCCCTTCCTGAGGCGGTGGATGGTGGTCCAGAATCGCTTTGAAGCCGTCCGGAAGTCGTTTTTCATGGCTTTCACAAACTCCTCCCTGTCCCTGTCTGTCTTTGCCTCCACGACCGCTGAAGCTGCACATCGCTTGGCCTGTCGGTATCTGTCCGTTGCCTCCAGAGTCCTATGAACCAAAAGAACTCGACAGGACTCTTTTTTTCAGCTTGACGACATCCCTCACTGCTACCAGCAGGTTCTAGGATTACCGCCACGATAGGCTCCAACTACCTTGCGGCCACAGCTCCAATCAGACGCCTCGACAATAGAGGTTCGGAACATGGTCCACTCGGACTCAATGTCCAGCACCTCCCTTGTGACATGTTCAAAGTTCTTCCGGAGGTGAGAATAGAAACTCTCTCTGACAGGAGATTCTGCTAGACGTTCCCAGTACACCCTTACAATGCGTTTGGGCCTGCCAGGTCTGTCCGGCATCCTCCCCCACCATCGCAGCCAACTCACCACCAGGTGGTGATCGGTAAAAAGCTCCGCCCCTCTCTTCACCCGATGACACAACTACAAAGTCAATTATGGAACTGCGGACAAAGGTGTCCTGGTGCCAAGTGCACATTTGGACACGCTTATGTTTGAACATGGTGTTTGTTATGGACAATCTGTGAAGAGGACATAGATTTCAATCGAAAAACACCACTCGGGTTCAGATCCGGGCGGCCATTCCTCCCAATCACGCCTCTCCAGGTTTCACTGTCATTGCCAACATGAGCGTTGAAGTCCCCCAGTAGGACAAAGGCGGAGGGAAGTTACCCTATTGTCCACTGGGTTGAACAGCAATGTGCAGGCTTTGACGCGGGGAGCATCAAGTATTGCTACCCCAGCGCGTCACCTCTCACTGCATGCAACGCCAGTGTGGAAGAGAGTACAGCTCCTCTCGAGAGAACTGGTTCCAGAGCCCTTGCTGTGCGTCAAAGTGAGTCCGACTATATCCAGCCGGAACTTCTCCACCTCGCGCACTAGCTCAGGCTCCTTCCCCCCCAGGGAGGTGAAATTCTACGTCCCAAGAGCTAGCTTATATAGCCGAGGATCGGACCGCCTAGTGCCCTGTCTGTGGCTTCCGCCCAGCTCGCATTGCACCCGACCTCTATGGCCCCTCCCATTAGTTTTGAGACCATTGGAGGGGGGACCCACGTTACCTCTTCGGGCTGTGCCCGGCCGGGCCCCATGGGGACAAGCCCTGCCACCAGGCACTCGCCATCGTGCCCCAACTCCGGGCGAGGGAAAACTGGGTCTCGGTTGTTGTATTTCCATATAGGTCTTCGAGCTGCTTTGTCTGATCCCTCACCTAGGACCTGTATTTCTTGGTAGATCCTACCAGGGGGCACAGAATCCCCCAGACAACATAGCTCCTAGGAACATTGGGACACGCAATCTCCTTTACCACGATAAGGTGGCAGCTCAGAGAGGAGCCAACCGACTGGTGTGCTCGCTGGCAAATTTCACTCAAAAAATAAATCCTGATGGGACTTTAGATAAAACTGTTACCAAGTTTTGAGAAAATCTATAATTCCGTCAATCAATCACCATTTTTTTTAACAAGAACACCACTGGCTAGTTTATGTTACCATGGTTTACCGTAGCACATTTGTTCGACGATTGTCTATATTTTTCACAATTAAAAAGTGTATGCAAGAAAAAGCAGAGAACAGACAGCAGATCAACTGCTGTAAAAGGGGGGTCTATTTAAAGCTGGGGTCTAAGACATGCAGCCCGCGAGATGTGATTTTGCGGGCCCCACCTTAATATGAAAGTTTAATTTTAGTGCGGCCCGCAAGTTTTATATGAATGGCGCTTGACAGCGTTGTGTTATTTGGGTCCAAAATGGCTCTTTCAATGTTCTAGGTTGCCTACCCCTGCATTAGTGGAAAAGCGGCAAATGAGTGAAAGCGACAGAGACTTTGCCATGGAGACGAGGGTTTTCTTACGTTCCCTGGCTGCAGTCACACCGTGACACCTGTCCGTCAGTAATAACAGTCTACGATAACCTGGACCAATTCAAACGGATATTTGTTTTTTATTGTTTAATTTGCATTGCCTCAAACGATGAACACTACTTATACTTCTAGATGATGCCGGTTAGCACTCTGAGAGCCGTCCCTTTTTTGCGCTCGCTATACCAGTACTTTCCCGGCTATTATCCGGCAACCTCTATGTTGCTTGTAGGGAGGAAAAGCGGAACGACACACATTACGGAAATAAAAATGTTCTCCCTTCGTCGGCTAAATTCAAATATATTCCATAACCCCAAACATGCCTTTTTCAAAGCCGGCAGTGAAGAGAAACGTAAGTGATGTGCAAAGACAATTCCAGGAAAAGTGGGAGATGCAATATTTCTTTGTTGAGCACAGGGCCACCCCGACGTGTCTTGTTTGCACAGATAAAGTTGCGGTGCACAAGGGATACAATTGGAAATATCATTATACAACTAGACATGCTGAGGAGTACGCAACATTTTTTCTAAGAAATCTTTTCTTGCTGCCCAGCCTCACCCAGATTCTGCATCCAGTGGCCTCCAGGTAAATTGAGTTTGAGACCCCTGATTTAAAGGCTAGAGTATACATACGAGTTTTAAGATGGGACTTAAAGGCTTCTATCGGTAGCATCACTGTTACCGGGAGGGCATTCCAGAGTACTGGAGCCCGAATAGAAAATGCTCTATAGCCCGCAGACTTTTTTGGGCTCTAGGAATCACTAATAAGCCGGAGTTCATTGAACACAGATTTCTTGCCGGGACATATGGTAAAACACAATCAGCAAGAAAGGATGGAGCTAAACTGTGTTGTATTCTATACGTAAGTAGTAAAAACCTGGGGATAGGTTGATAGGCAACACTAAATTGGCCCTAGTGTGTGAATGTGAGTTTGAATGTTGTCTGTGTATCTGTGTTGGCCCTGCGATGAGATGGTGACTTGTCCAGGGTGTATACCGCCTTCCGCCCAATTATAGCTGAGATAGGCACAAGCGCCCCCTCCTTCCCCAAAGGAAATAAGCAGTCGAAAATGGATGGATGGATAGTAAAACCTTAAAGTCTCATCTTAAGTGCACAGGATGCCAGTGCAGGTGAGCCAGTATAGGTACAGTATGTATATAGATGTACAGTATAGGCGTAAAATGATCAAACTTTTTTGTTCTTGTCAAAAGTCTAGCAGCCGCATTTTGTACAAACTGTAGCCTTTTAATGCTAGCCGCAGGGAGGCCCTAAAATAATATGTTACAGTAATCGAGACGAGATGTAACGAATGCATGAATAATGATCCCAGCGTCGCTGGTGGACAAAATGGAACAAATTCTAGCGATATTACGTAAATGAAAGAAGGCCTTTTTAGTAACACTCTTAATGTGTGACTCAAACGAGAGAGTTGGGTCAACGATAATACCCAGATTCTTTACCGAGTCGCTTTGAGTAATTTTTGGTAAAACAAAACATTGAAAAAAAAAATCCTTGACGATATTCTGACAATGAATTGCTTCTGTGTCCAAATATAGCCAAATAGAAGTGAGTAATAATCTGTGATTAATCCAAATTCAAAAGTGTGATGTCTCTGAAGATCAAAAAATAATAATTTGACAGCACTAATCTATATACATTTGTACAAAAATGGCTAGAATATTCCAATTGTTTTGCAACAGTTTTTGATCCACCTTCACTATTATTGTTACTTTATTTTTTATCAGGTGATAAAATCCAAATATACCGTATTTCCTTGAATTGCAGCAGGGCATTTAGTATGCGCCTGCTTTGAATTACTGCCAGGTCAAACTCGCTTCGCAAAATAATTAGCGCATGCTTACTATTACCGCCTGGTCAAACCCGAACGTCACGAGTGACACTTCCCCTGTCACCATTTTCAAAATGGAGGAGGCTGATTTCAATACCAGTAATTTGTAATCGCATAAAGGGAAGAAGATTAAGAGCCATTCAGTAGGATTTAAGGTCCAAGCTTACATCACACTCAAGTTTTTACTGCATGCCTTTGGTAAGTGCCGGCGTGAGAAGAGGTTTTAAAATAATTAGCGCATGCTTACCTTTACCGCATGCCTTTGGTAAGCGCAGGAGTGAGAAGAGGTTTTAAATTAATTAGCGCCCCGGCGGCAATTCAGGGAAATATGGTAGTCCATTTTGTGTGCAAAATTAGCAGAATGTGGCATGTATTCATTTTTTTCATATGGTTCTTATTTTTGTGAAAAATGTCAGATTACTTGATGGATGTGCAATTTTTGGAACAAAAATGTGCATCTTTAGCACCATTTACAGGTACTAATGCATTGCTGCAACAGACCAGGGTCACATTGGCATCAACATGAGAAGACAACACGATGCGAGCTGGGATTGTATAGGAAGCAAACATGCACTTTATTTGCAGATGGAGGTAGATCCCAAACATTGGGATCACTGCACACAATGGCTTCATTAAGGGGACAAAGCTATTGTGTCAACTAATGACAGGCCTCCTCCCTGCCTTTGGTCTGATAACACACACTCATATACACACAAGGAACAGTTTAAAGAGGGGCGGGGTTATTAACTACCTTGCCTGGGCCACCAGCCAATCAGGAGGCAGGTGTGCGCAGTGGCGAGCCAATCAGCGGTGACCTCACCTTCTGTGAAAGAATGTTTCCAATCCAAGCCTTTAACGCCAAATACAAACATCACATTGCGTATTAATCATCTTTGAGTGATTGAAAAAGGGCATGCCATCGGAGTGATAGGACGGGAGTAAAAAAAAAACAAAAAACACCCACACACAAACGCGGCCTTTACCTGCGGAGTTGGCGCGGAAAAGAGGAGAGGGAGGGGGCAGGACAGGAGGGGGGTTGCGACAACAAAAAAAAGTCGATTTACCTGTACACCAACTTCTGGCAACTCGCTCCCTCTTATCACCTGCTCCGACTTGAAAGTCCAGTTCCACCAGGCAGAAGCGTAGAGGAGGCGAAATATGTCACAGGAGGCAGACAAGTAAGTGATCGCGCCCGCGGAGACGATCTTTGACATATGGACCGTATGGGGATCGACTTTTCTGGCTTTTTGGATTGATTTGCCGGGGAGGCGAAAAAATGTGGAAAAGTCAGGTTGCATTTAAGGAAGGGAGTTGCTTATTATTGCGATTGCATCCCTTCGTGGGTCACGCGTGATGCAGGGACACGAACGAGGGGAGGGCAATTCGCCATTTTTCAGGAAAAAGGAAATACCTTCACGAATGCATGGCGTGGATCTATTTTGCATTGGCACTCCATATGTACCTACTCTAAAAGTGCTGGGGACTATACCAAATAGCAAACGAGGGGCGGTTAAAAGTTATTTTTGTGGAATGTGTGAGCAAATAAATGTGCTTTACTGTAATTATTTGGCTATAGAATACATGTTTTGACAACATGGGAATTGATGTTGCACGCAGACGTCATCCTGCAACAGGTGCCTCGCACTGGGGATAGCGAATGCCCGTCTGCTCATTCCATCAGCTTGTGTGGAGGGTCAAATGGTTCCCATGGTTACCAAGATAAGGTCTCAGGAAGAGATGTGTGCATGGAGACACAAAGTCTAAGTTAAAACGCAGGATGTGTCAACAGTGTCATCGCTTATTGAAACGTGCAACACTTGCAGTGTGAATGGTTCTGCTTTAAAGCGCCATTCCGGTAACGGCAGGCGCACAAAAGGCCCCGGGGCGGGCTATGGTGTTATCCAAAGGCGTACTTCTAACCCAGTAATCTTATATCGCTGGATGTGTGGCATGGTTGACACGTCCCCATCCTCATTGGCCACGCTCGGAGACTATGTTGTGACAACAACGGGTGTTTAACTGCTCTGTGATCTGCGCCAACACAACGTATACACTAAAGAGGGAGGGGCCGACCCACATGTTTACACACATGTACACAAACACACTTACACTATCTCACTAAAGTGAGTACAGCCCTCATAGATTTGCAGCCCTGCTAAAGTACGGCAATACAAGGGAGTAGCAAGGTAAATGCGTCTGGCCTACAGTTAGGCACGGTGATGAAAGCGTGCTCGAGTGCTGCTGGCACCAGATGAGCTGCGGTTCTTTGAGGCATAACATGAATTCCAGCATGCTACGTTCTTATACCTACTATCGCTATCGTGGTACTCAGTGGGCTAAATCTGGGGCCCTCAGTACTTTTATTTCTGTACAAGCTGTACACTGACTACTCTCAAGGATGTCTAGTTTATTTCCCATTGGTGGGTTGCAAACCAGGTTGTAGGTGGTGGGCAAAAGTCCCAAAAGTACGTAATAATTTTGGGCTCCTACCGAAATAAGGCAGGCAGCGATACGCACTTAATGGAAATGCCCCCTCCGTTACTTGACACACGCCTCGAAGCCTCGGCACATTTGGTCCCATCACTACTTGGAACAGCAGGGCAAAGCGGCATTTTTTTTTTTACCTCAAATTCTTTATGTACTAACGCGTTTCCTTTATTTATCACGAGGCTCGAGCTTGTTTTGCCCTCCATTTGCATTACACCGCAACGAATGAAATCTAATCAAGTCAGGGAAATTACAAAAGCACGTCGAGGGAAATGGCTCTCAAACATGCCGCTTTCATTTGGCGCAGTACAGTCGGACAGTGCTCGTGTTTGCAGCAATCACTTTGTAAAAGGTTGGTTCCAACATTTGGTTAGTTTGAGAAACTTTCCGTGATGTAATTCAATTAATTCTTTACTACATAGCTAGGGTTTGAGAAAATAATTAAGTATAAACTAGGACAAGACCTCACTATTTTGTGTTTGTGGTCCAATATACCTTATTTCCGTTGTCGATTTTCAAAGCAAAAACTAAAAGCTTCGTTGTGGCAGCAAAGCCAAGTGCTTTATTCTAAGTGGATCATCTTTGGTGCTATTTGTTAGCATCCTTAACAGTATTAAAGAACTTGATTAAAACATTTCTTCAAGGCCCAACAGCATACTGAATCTTGATATGGCTAAATATTGTTGAAAACCTAACATTGCAAAAGGGGCATCAAAAGACAAACTATGAAATTCACACCATTAAAACAACTGCAGGCATGAATTGTAAATGACAGCAAAATGGTTGTATCAGCTGAAAATCAACTGCAAAAACTGTCAATTTTTCTTATTAGCATCACAAGCACAGCATTAATACAACTCGTTATTGTCAATCAAGTACTTTACTTACCAATATTGACTTTCATGGATTGATGCTTAATTTGTGGACGCCTCAAGGTGTAAAGCTAAAGTTAAAAGTACCAATGATTGTCACACACACACTAGGTGTGGTGAAATTTGTCCTCTGCATTTTGACCCATTCACCCAGTGGGAGGTGAGGGGAGTAGTGGGCAGCAGCGGTGGCCATGCCCGGGAATCAATCACAAATTTTAGCGATAACAAGGCGATGAAAGAAGGCAGTTTTAGTAACACTCTTAATGTGTGACTCAAACGAGAGAGTTGGGTCGTAGATAATACCCAGATTCTTTACCAAATTGCCTCGTGTAATTGTTTGGTTGTCAAATGTTAAGGTGGTATTATTAAATAGGTGTTGGTGTCTAGCAGGACCGATAATCAGCATTTCCGTTTTCTTAGCGTTGAGTTTCAGAAAGTTAGCGGACATCCATTGTTTAATTTCATTAAGACACGCCTCCAGCTGACTATAATCCGGCGTGTTGGTCAGCTTTAGGGGCATGTAGAGTTGGGTGTCATCAGCATAACAGTGAAAGCTAACACCGTATTTGCGTATGATGTTGCCCAGCGGCAGCATGTAGAAGCTGAAGAGTGCAGGGCCAAGAACCGAACCCTGGGGAACTCCACACGTTACCTTAACATACTCCAAGGTCACATTGTTATGGGAGACGCACTGCATCCTGTCAGTAAGATAAGAGTTAAACCAAGACAGGGCTAAGTCTGACATACCAATACGTGTTTTAATACGCTCTATTAAAATATTATGATCGACGATATCGAAAGCAGCACTAAGATCAAGAAGCAGCAACATGCATGATGCATTAGCATCCGTAGTTAGCAATAGATCATTGGTACTTTTTGCGAGGGCTGTCTCTGTTGAGTGATTTGCCATGAAAGTGGATTGAAAGGCTTCACAGAGATTGTTAGACACTAAGTGTTCATTTAGCTGCTGTGCAACAATTTTTTTCGAGGATTTTCGAAATAAACGGAAGGTGGGACAGGGTAGTTTGCTATGGGGTCAGGTCTTTTGAGCAAAGGATGAATAACTGCTTTTTTGAATGCTAGGGGAACAGTGCCAGATACATTTCTTTAGTTGTACTACTGGTGTTCCTCAAGGTTCTATTTTAGGTCCTCTCTTTTAGATCATTTTGTGCAGTTGAAAAAACTTGTGTTTTACAGCATATTCCTAAAAATACCAGAATGCTGTCATACAGATGATTTTTGAGAATTTTTCTGTCTCCTCCTTAAAAAATAGTGTTTCTGTAACTCCGATAAAACAAATAGACCAAAATCAAATGTCTACTGTAGAAGATTAATAAACAAAATAAGAGTAATAGCAAGGGTAGGAGTTCGGCCCCAAAACCAGTTTAGTAGTATGTCCCTGTCCTACAGCATTGTTGTTTTGTGGGGATATATTAAAAGTGCCTGCTGAAATGTGTGTAGGGTACTAACTTTTGTCCGATACTGGACAGCTTTAAAGTTTTGGTTATGCGTCTCAACAGCAAGCGTCTGGTGGTGGTGGTCCCCAACGAGAACTCCTACACGACGGTGCGACGGGCCTACACTAGCGAGGATGAGGCGTGGCGGACGTACCTGGAAAACCCGCTGACGGCCGCCACCAAGGCTATGATGAGCATCAACGGCGATGAGGACAGCGCCAACGCCTTGGGCCTTCTCTACGACTACTACAAGGTAACTTCCTGCTGCTGTAGAACTTCACCCCAACCACAGGTTTTAGGTTCTATAACGGTAGGTAAAATACCCAAATAATTACAAATGTGGTGTATATCCACTATTTCTGACTGTTTGTCTTCAGAACAATGATAATATACATTCACTAATGTCCCCCTTGTTTCCTTCCAGGTCCCCAAAGAAAAGAGAGTGCTATCTGCTCCCAAAGTTGGAGAAATAACAGACGAACAGGAAAAAAGGTCAGCAAATAAAGACACAAAGCAATGCTAGTGTTTTGGTGTTAACGCAATGTGTTTATCCAGGACTATTTTGCCTAGCGGTGGTGATGTGGAGACCTTGGACAACCGCGTCCAGGTCCTCAAGACCGTCCCCGTCAACTTGTCGCTCAACACGGAGCAACCCGACGCCAAACGCGAGCAGTTTGCCGGAGAAGGAGGCGCGGCCCCTGTGGCCCTGGTGAAGGCCGAGGCGTACGCCCCGGTCTACGTGGCCGGTGCTGGGCTGCACTACCGCACAGACGGGGAGGAGCCGGCGAGGGTGGTCTACGAGCAGAGCCCTTACGAGGTGACCACCGTCAGTCACAGCGCCTACGCGAAGGAGGACAAGCAGAGTCCGCCGGACAGCCCCTTTGACGAGGACAGGGACGTGGTGGGAAAGACTGATGATTGTTTTTAAATGACTACAGAATTTTGAATACTTCAGATGTAATGTTTATTTCTTTAATTGTGCAGAAACTGCTGTTAAAATCTTTAAATATATAACATTTTGTATCAAAACAAAGTACATACTGATACTACTGTAACTACTTACTAGTGCTGTCAAATTATTAATTTTTCAATATCAAATTAATCACCCTTAAGCATTTGGAATAATCATGTTTGGTTGATTGGCAACACTAAATTTGCCCTAGTGTGTGAATTTGAGTGTGAATGTTGTCTATTTGTGTTGGCCCTGTGATGAGGGGGCAACTTGTCCAGGGTGTATCCCGCCTTCTGCCGAAAGGGACAAGTGGTATAAAATGGATGGATGGATGTAATAGTTAGACATTTCCTAATTGTTATGAACAAACAATTAACAGGAGTTTAAATCAACATTTCTGAGTGCAACATTTCAATAAGATGGAGATCAGATGTAAATGAGTAACGATCTGTAAATCCATCAATGTGCACTGTCCTGATTAATTTTTTCTTTTTTCTTTTTTTTATTAACTGTATTTTTAAGAATATATGTATAACAGATTTTGGGCATTTTATTTTCAAGTGTTTTCTTTTTTACCTAGAATGTCCGCAAAGATGCCTTTGAAAAATATGATGTTAGTAGTAGGGCCGTCAAAAATGATATATGTTACCACATGTGATTAATTACAAACAATTATTTTATTTTTCATGTATATATGCAGATTAATCACACAATTTATTTTGTCTGCACATGCTTCTTTACCTTAACTGTAAATGGTTACCTTCAAGGCGGCGCGGAGTTGCTACACAGCCTGTTATGCTTGCTGGCAAATTTTGGTTCTAAATAAACCGAGACAAGACTTTAAATTAAAGGTTACCAAGTTTTTTGCAAATAAGTGACGTGCATTCAAGTAATGCACATAAAAATGTTCCTGTATGACATTCTGACAATACAATTGAAATTATGTCTACATATTATATTCAAATCGCGCAAGCAAGTTAATCCTATTTAATCATGATTAATCCAAATTCCATCCTGCTGGAGCCTATCTCAGCTGCATTTGGGAGGAAGGCGGAATACACCCTGGACAAGTCGCCACCTCATCGCAGAACAATAACCATACTGTGGGCAGCTTAAAAATGAATGAAATGCAAAAAAAAAGTAATATACATAACACTGCATGTACAAGGTAAAGTCATCTCCCTTTGCTATTATTAATCACAAGTGTGTTTGAACAGAGTCATACAATCAGTTTTAATGTGATAGAAAATGTTTAGCATACATCCATATAAATAAGTAATTATAACAACTGTAAAGTACTGAGAAAGTCTCAAATGTGCTTGAATTTGACCTGAATGTAGAAAAAGCTGTATAACAATGTGTGGACAGTTCCTTTTTTGGGCTAAAAGACCTTCCTCTCCCTGTGTTTTTCCACAGAAGTACCGCACGCCTTCTTCTCTAGCTTCAGACGACTTTTTATTCCAGCAGGAGAGAGTGTAAGTCACCACACAGTATGCAAATATAAAAGAGCGTTTTTGACGGTGGGGTGTGTGTGTGTGTGTGTGTGTGTGTGTGTGTGTGTGTGTGTGTGTGTGTGTGTGTGTGTGTGTGTGTGTGTGTGTGTGTGTGTGTGTGTGTGTGTGTGTGTGTGTGTGTGTGTGTTTACACTCTGTTTGACAATGTATATTTTTTTGTGCATGGAGCAGTGACAGCTTCCAGTACACGCTGGATGCCACGCGCTCGCTGCGCCAGAAGCAGGGCGAGGGCCCCATGACGTACCTGAACAAGGGCCAGTTCTATGCCGTGACGCTCAACGAGCTCAGCGCCAACAACCGCCTGCGTCACCCCATTAGCAAAGTTCGGGTGAGTGCCATTTCTCTTTGAATAAGATTTTCCATAATATAACATGGTCACCTTTAATCTTTTACCTTTGTGTAGTGACATTGCTTGAAATAATTCCAGTTTACAGTACATTTCTCCATTTCCAGCTCAAAACCTGATGCTTGACTTGTCCCACCGCTAGCAATTGCCAAAAACATAAATGCTAACTTCCTTAGTATTGTGCTGTATTCTCATGGTCTGAGTTGCAATAAAGAGGCTAAAATGAAGAAATAGAGCACAGACTTCTGCCAAGGCCAAAAGTAAAAATATATATATTTTGAGACTTTTTGTTTGTTGGACCGTTTGTTTGTTAGCTAGCAGGCTACTTACTGTTATCCATACTTGCCAACCCTCCAGATCTTCCCGGTAGACTCCCGAATTTCTGTGACCCTCCCAAAAATCTCCCGGGGCCACCATTCTCCTGAATTTCTCCCGATCTTCACCCAGACACCAATATTGGGGGCGTGCCTTTAAGGCACTGCCTTTAGCGTCCTCTCTCACCTGAAAAGGAGACTATCATATATGTCTCTGTTATCCATAGGTTTATCTATAACCCATAAAGTAGGCGGGCACTGAGCTATTTCTCAGTGTGTGTTTATTTCAGCCGGCACGTTAATACACAGACACACAACATCCGGATTCCCATCATGCATTGCTTCAAAACTACGGCAAGTAGTAATGTCCAAAAACATAACAGAGACGAAGCAGAAGAACAAAGAAGAGACATGGCCACGACGAGTAAGAAGAAGAAGTACGCTTGCAAGTTCCAAAATGATAGGAATAAATAATTTCAGTTCATCCAGGACAGCTCAAAGGGCAAGGGGTATGCTGCCTGCAAATTTAGTAGATCTGACTTCTCCATTGAACACGGTGGACGAACGGATATACTCATTCATGAACAGATCAGTTATACTTGAAAATATGTACACCCCCCGCTAAACAACACCCCAACCCCAACCCCACCATCCCACCACCCGAATTCGGAGGTCTCAAAGTTGGCAAGTATGCTGTTGTCTGCAGTATACTCACATCTACAACATCTTCAACTGGCGGCCTGGGCGCCGATGAATGACATCATGCAGGTCCTCGAGTTAAGTTAAAAACTTGGGAGACTAACATTTAGGCAGCAAATTCCTATAAACATTAGAGTGCTTGTGTTGTAGAGTTAAAAAGTTAAAGTACCACTGATAGACACACACCCACTAGGTGTGGTGAAATTAACCTCTGTATTTGACACATCCCCTTGTTCCGCCCCCCTGAGAGGTGAGGGGAGCAGTGAGCAGCAGCGGTGGCCGTGCTCGGGAATCATCTTGGTGATTTAACCCCCAATTCCAACCCTTGATGCTGAGTGCCAATCAGGGAGGTAACGGGTCCCATTTTTATAGTCTTTGGTATGACTCGGCTGGGATTTGAACTCATGACCTACTGATCTCGGGGCAGACGTTCTAACCACAAGGCCACTGAGTAGGTCGAGAGGAACCTGGACCACTGTTAACACATTTGCATTTACATATTAACCTTGCTAGAAAACAGTGGTCTGAATTTTGGATTTACATAGCTGAGGTGCTTCTCAAGGAACCCCTTCAAGTCCTCTCCTTGTTGGCTTTTACGCATCTTTTTCGTAATGTGATTTATGCAACCAAGGTGTTACAGTAGCTTGTTTACTTAAGTTGCAGTAATCTGTTCAACTTATTGTCATGATCCGTGGCCCGGATCATGTTTTGTTTAGTCATGTTCTGTTAGTTTCGGACTCTCTTAGTTCCTGTTTTGTGCACTCCTGGGTTAGTTTTGGTCACCATGGGTACTGATTGGTTTCACCTGCCTCTGGTTAGTGTTCGGCACGTTCACCTGCTGCAGGGCACTAATCAGAGAGCTATTTATTCACGTTGCTCGCCACTCTCTGTCTGGCTTCATCGTTTGCTATTTGCAACAATACGTTGGTGTTCTTGTTTCCTAGTTTATGTTTCATGTGCTAAGTAGTTACCTTAGCATTCCGTGCGATCGGCACGTTTTCCTTTTACTTCTTTCCTGGTTTTGGTTGGTGCTATGATTTAAGAGGAATAAATCTTCTCCTACCTCACGCTTCGTCCTAAGTTGTCCGTCTGCATCCCGAGAGAACTAACCCAGCAGTAAGATGCGACCCCCACGTGACACTTATTTAGTCATAGTAGTGGTGTTCCTCAAGGTAAATGGTAAAATGGTAAATGGGTTGTTCTTGTATAGCGCTTTTCTACCTTTTTTTAAGGAACTCAAAGCTCTTTGACACTATTTCCACATTCACCCATTCACACACACACATTCGCACACTGATGGAGGGAGCTGCCATGCACGGCGCTAACCAGGACCCATCAAGAGCAAGGGTGAAGTATCTTGCTCAAGGACACAACGGACATGACTAGGATGGTAGAAGGTGGGAATTTAACCTGTCTGTCAAAATTCCACCTTAGGTCCTCTCTTTTTTATCATTTGGGCCATTCAACTACTGTATTTTGCGGCAGATTCTTAAAAACAGAAGAGCGCTCTTGTAACCTGACAAAAAAAATGGACAAAAATCAAATGTCCATTGTGGAGGACGCTGGTTCTCCGGAATATGTAATATAAGACTAATAGCGAAGTGTAGAGGCTGCCCCCCACCCGTCCTTGTCTTTTTGAAAATGTGGTCCCCCAAACAATTCAGTTAAATAGTGCTTGCCTCCACAGTCTCAATGGTAGTAATTAAGGCTGCAATGATTAGTCGACATAGTGGACAATAAAAAATTATTTGACAGAAATTTGTTATTGTTGCTTAACATTTGATTTGATATGTCACTATGGAGTTATTTATTTGACGGTGCCATTCTTGTACTACTAAGCTCCACCCGTTATTCAGGGTTAGTCAGGAGGCAGAAGCAGCATTTTACAGTGCATCTAGAAAGTATTCACAGTGCTTCACTTTTTTCACATTTTGTTGTGTTACAGCCTTGTTCCAAAATGGAATAAATCCATTATTGTCCTCAACATTCTAAACACAATACCCCATATTGACAATGGTATTGTTTAATTTTTTTTGCAAATTCATCAAAATATTTAAAAACAAAATGCATGTAGTTAAGTATTCATATACTTTGCTCAATGCTCTGTTGATGGATCCTTGGCAGCAATTACCACCTGAAGTCATTTTTTAATACGATGCCACAAGCTTGGCACACCTATTTTTGGCCAGTTTTGCCAATTTGTCTTTGCAGGACCTCTCAAGCTCCATCAGGTTGGATGGGAAGTGTTGGTTTTCATCCAGGATGTCTCTGTACATTGCTGCATTCATCTTAGTCTAGTCAGGGAGTTGACCAAGAACCCGATGGTCACTCTAGTCAAAGCTACAGCATTTCTCTGTGGAGAGAGGAGAACCTTCCAGAAGAACGACCATCTCTGCAGCAATCCACCAATCAGGCCTTTATGGTATAGTGGCCTGACAGAAGCCAATTTACCTGAAATACTTTTAGATCATGAGAAACAAAATTCTCTGGTCTGACGAGACAAAGATTGAACTCTTTGGCGTGAATGCCAGCTGTCATGTTTGTCAGAAACCAGGCACCGCTCATCACCAGGTCAATATCGTCCCTACAGTGAAGCATGGTGGTAGCAGCTTCATGTTGTGGGGATGTTTTTCAATGGTGCAAACTAAGAGACGAACCAGGATAGAGGGAAAGATGAATGCAGCAATGTACAGAGACATCCTGGATGAAAACCAACGCTTCCCATCCAACTTGATGGAGCTTAAGAGCTGCTTCAAAAAGGAACGGGTAAAGAGGAATGGATGAAACTGCCGAAAGATAGATGTGCCAAGCTTGTGGCATCATATTCAAAAATACTTGAGGCTGTAATTTATGCCAAAGTATTGAGAACTTACTTATGTACATGTGATTTTATTTCATTTAAAAAAATGTGCAAAATAAAAAATAAAAATAAACTTTCACATTGTCATCATGGGGTATTTTGTGTAGAAGTTTGAGGGAAAAAAATGTATTCTACATTGGAATAAGGCTGTAACAACAATCTGGACAAAGTGAAGCGCTGTGTATACTTTTTGGATGCACTGTAAGTCTTTGTTAATATTTTCACTCTGGCAATAGTAGTAAACTAAAACCATAGTAATCTATGTTTTAATTGTTACAGTTCACACAAATAGCTATTGAAAATTAATTGAGGACTCAAAAATGTACATGTGATCATATAAAAAGTATTAATCTGGACTAATCCAGAAAATAATCACTTACTAGTCTAATAAAATAATCGTAAATTGCAGCCAATTGTATTAAGTTATAAACAATGACATATAGCGGTACTTACGTTTTCATTCCAAAACGTCAGGCGAAAACCGAATCATAATAAATTCATAAGAAATCATGTAATCCCAATTAACCTCCTACAGACAGCCATAATTATTAATACATTTAAGGGAATGATTATAGTTTCACATGCAGAAAACAATGCAAGATCGCCATGAGCTACGCGGGCCCCATATTCTTACTTGAATTCAATAGTGTATCCTACCCACTCAATTAAAGGTCTGGCACTCACAACTTTCTTTGGGCCCCTGGTGGATTAAAAAAGCGCAAAGACTCCGAGTCGCCAACACAGGGGATTCTTTGTTTTGGCCGCTTGATTCGGCAGAAGCATGCGTCGGCAAAAAAAGTAGTTTGTTAGGTGCTATTTTTAACTGTATGATAACTACGATGGTAAGTAAAAACTAAGGCAAAAATTGGATGACATTTTTCAACGAAAACTGAATTTTGCTACAGAAAACAGAGGTGCCACTGTAATGAGTAATCCACAATTATAGTACATACTACAAAATTATGCTTGCCCCCCCAGGTAGAAAGTAGAATGGCAAGAATTATAATTTATCTATTTATTTTTCAACTTGACCCTCTTTTAAATAGACATCCATCTTCTTGCTCTGTCCAGAGCGTGATCATGGTGGTGTTCAGCGAGGACAAGAACCGGGACGAGCAGCTTAAATACTGGAAGTACTGGCACTCTCGGCAGCACACAGCCAAGCAGAGGGTCCTGGACATCGGTAAGTTCCTAAAACAGAAGAAACAGATTTTCTCTTTTAATTGCTGGAATGTGCACTTACCTTATAAAGTGGAGGGAGAATAAAAGCATGGCCACACCGAGTGCAAACAAGCTCCCACCCAAACTAACTAAGCGCCTGAGGCTGACCAGCTGCCCACCATCGGCATTCCTTTGATCGAAAATTGTCAGTGGAAAGAAATTACAGGAAAATTGACAACATTTGGGGGAAAAACATTGCAACACCCTTTTTTTGGGCGCTTAATCATTCGATTTTAACCATTATTTTGGTCACTTGTTGATGTGAGAAGCGTGTTTGCATTAGACAAGTTTGGGCCTGTTGAAGCTGACAGAGAAGTCAGAGGTATGTCTCACACACACACACACACACACACACACACACACACACACACACACACACACACAGCTTGTCAGGACAGGGAGTGGAATGTAAAAACACACTGTCCGTTAACAAATAATACTTTCCTAATTGAGATGTTCATCTAGACAGGGGTGTCAAACTCAAATACAGAGTGGGCCAAAATTTAAAACCGAACAAAGCCGTGGGCCGAGGTTGAACAAATTAACCTTTTAATAGGGACCCAAACAAGTTTTGCATTTAATATTGAACAAGCGAGGCTTACATAACTTTATAGTGACATGCAAAATCGAGTTTCAAATAATAATAATAATCAAAAATATCAATGGCATATCAAAATTTCAATAAAAACTGAATGCCTCTTTTCGGCGGCGGGGTTGAGGTGGACGGGGTTTGGTGATGGCGGGTGTTGTATATTGTAGCTTCCAAGAAGAGTTAGTGCTGCAAGGGCTTCTGGGTATTTGTTCTGTTGCGTTTATGTTGGGTTACGGTGCGGATGTTCTCCCAAAATGTGTTTGTCATTCTTGTTTGGTGTGGGTTCACAGTGTGGCGCATATTTGTAACAGTGTTAAAGTTGTTTATACGGCCACCCTCAGTGTGACCTGTATGGCTGTTGACCAAGTATGCCTTGCATTCACTTGAGTGAGTGTATAAGCCGCATATATTATGTGACAGGGACGGCACGCTGTTTGTATGGAGGAAAAGTGGACGTGGTGAAAGGTTGTAGAGAACGCCAAAGGCAATGCCTTTAAGGCCCACCCCCAATATTGTTGTCCGGGATGAAATTTGGGAGGGGCACTGTACTTTGAGAGTCTTCCGGGAAAATCGGGAGGGTTGGCAAGTAAGAGTATTAGCTGTGAATGGGGTGTTACAGCGGCGGGCCAGCTCTAATGTTAATTCAATATTGCCTCAAGGGCCAAATTAAATTACTCAACTGGCCAAATTTGGCCCGCGGGCCAGAGTTTGAATTCACCCATGATCCAAGATATGCGGTGTAAATGTAGTCCTCACACCTCTGAAGTCAAACACATTCCAATCACACACTCCCAACCTTTCTTATAGCAAATTGACAAATAGTCTGTTTCAGGGTCAAACTGTGACCATCGTCAACCTCCTTAACAGTACAGGCAATGTTTTGAGTACCATGTCTATGTTCTTAACTTAAGAGTTTTGCAGAAGTCTGAAATGACAATTTTACGTCTTTTAGTAGCCTTCATATTTGGAACTTCAACCATATTAATGGTGAATAATGTGGTATAGGATTTTAGGAAACAGCAAAACCTCACAATAGAGCCTGAAACCAAATTTTTTTATTGCGCTTTTTATGTCAGTAAAATATATTGTTGATCTGGAAAATGGACATAGGGCATATCCATCCATTTTCTACCGCTTATTCCCTTTCGGGGTCGCGGGGGGCGCTGGCGCCTATCTCAGCTACAATCGGGCGGAAGGCGGGGTACACCCTGGACAAGTCGCCACCTCATCGCAGGGCCAACACAAATAGACAGACAACATTCACACTCACATTCACACACTAGGGCCAATTTAGTGTTGCCAATCAACCTATCCCCAGGTGCATGTCTTTGGAAGTGGGAGGAAGCCGGAGTACCCGGAGGGACATAGGGCATACTAATCATGAAAGTAATATCAAATTTCTGTTATTGGTTGTTGATTGCAGCACGGTGCAGCTAGGGTATGTGCCTCACAATACGAAGGTCCTGAGTAGTCCTGAGTTCAATCCTGGGCTCGGGGTCTTTCTGGGTGGAGTTTGCATGTTCTCCTTGTGACTGCGTGGGCTCTCTCCGGGTACTCCGGCTTCCTCCCACTTCCAAAGACATGCACCTGGGGATAAGTTGATTGACAACACTAAATGGTCCCTGGTGTGTGAATGTGAGTGTGAATGTTGTCTGTCTATCTGTGTTAGCCCTGTGATGAGGTGGCGACTTGTCCAGGGTGTACTCCACCTTCCGCCCGAATGCAGCTGAAATAGGCTACAGCACCCCCCGCGACCCCAAAAGGGACAAGCGGTAGAAAAATGGATGGATGTATTATTGATTAATCGCATCTGGAACAAAATGCAGTGTGCCACTTGTCTGCCACTAACAGAGGCACTCTTGATTCAACCAGTTTTTAAATAGACTATTTTGATTGTTAAAGTTACATATATATGTCGGATAAAAATATTTAAATTCAAAATGTATTTCCTTTTTTAAATTAATATGTAAAATAAAAATAAAAAATTATGAATAATTTAATTAAATTAAAAACGATGATATAACTCACAAAGTCAATGTTGATTCAATCAGTTTGCAATTTACAAATGTTTATTTGTTAAAGCTATACATCTGTTTTTGGTATTGATTAGGTAAATTTAAAATCAACAATAAAAGTTATTCAGAATAATGGAAAATGTTTCAAGTGAAACATGATGTTGCAACAAGAGACCATGCCAATGCAACCTGTTTACAATTTATAAACTATATTTTTGTTAAAGGTAAAAATACATCCAGAAATGCAAATTAAAGGTTTTTGTAAAAATAAAAATAAACATTTAAATAATTGAAAATTAAATTAAGAAAATGTTTTATTCAAAATGACGATGCAACTAACGGAGGTAATGCCAATTCAACCAGCGTGAAACTTATAAACAATTGTTAAAGCTACAAATATATGCTAATTTCTAAAATTAAATTTAGATAATACTGTATGTATATATTTTTAAAAACACAAAAAATTATTCAGAATATATTTATTTTTTTATTAAAAATGATGATGCAACTAACAAAGACAATGTCAATTCAACCAGTTTACAATTGATAAACTGTTTATTGTTAAAGCTACAAAATTATGCAGATTTTTCCAAAGCATTTTTTTAATAAGGAAAAATATTCAATTCAACCAATATGCAATTTATAGACAATCTTTTATTGTTAAAGCTACAAATATGCACTGTTTTTTTTAAAGAAAATATTATTTCAAAATGCCATCCATCCATCCATTTTCTACCGCTTATTCCCTTTCGGGGTCGCGGGGGGCGCTGGCGCCTATCTCAGCTACAATCGGGCGGAAGGTGGGTTACACCCTGGACAAGTCGCCACCTCATCGCAGGGCCAACACAAATAGACAGACAACATTCACACTCACATTCACACACTAGGGCCAATTTAGTGTTGCCAATCAACCTATCCCCAGGTGCATGTCTTTGGAAGTGGGAGGAAGCCGGAGTACCCGGAGGGAACCCACGCATTCACGGGGAGAACATGCAAACTCCACACAGAAAGATCCCGAGCCTGGATTTGAACCCAGGACTGCAGGAACTTCGTATTGTGAGGCAGACGCACTAACCCCTCTGCCACCGTGAAGCCTATTTCAAAATGTTTATGTATAAATACATTTAACATTTTTCAAAATATTTAATTATTTAGTCAGAGGAAAAAGTATAATGCAACTAATAGAGGCAATGTGAATGCAACCAGTTTGCAATTGATTGACTATATCTAACTGTTGAATCTACAAATCTTGGCAGAATACTTAAAATGTAAATAATTTAAAAAATGAAAATTGTTCAGAATATTTCATTATTATTTTTTGAATTGCAAAAACCGATGTCGATTCAACCAGTTTGTAATTTATACACTGTTTAATTGTTTAAACTACTAATCAATGCAGATTTCTTATTAAAGTTTTATCAAAACATTTTTTATTTTTTATACCAATGGGAATTATTCTGAATATAATTTTTGTATTACTTCTTAAATTATTATTATTTGAATTATTATAATTTTTCAAATTATCAAAAATCAAAGTTGTTTTTCTAAAACGTATTTTTTGCAAATAAATTAAATTATTAAAAATTTTAATTGATAATATGTACTTTTTCTAACTAACAATGGTGGCCAGATAAATAGACATCGCTTAATGGTTGTAAAGTATGGATCAATGGGAAAGTGTGCAGGCTAAATCACAGACCACAGACCTTTTATTAGGGACGAGCCTGCAGCTTGGATGCTGCCTGTAACATGAAACTGCCCGCAGAGCTGATTTGAATGGCAGTGGAAGAAGGAGTGTGTGCATTGGTGCCTTTGGGCCACATCATAGTATAGTACATCAGCCTATTTAAACTAGGGTGGGGGTGGAAATAATTGTTTCCACCATTCTGCACCTGTTCAGGAACCAGGAAGTGATTCTGTGGGGGTGGTCGAGATTAGGTCAGAGGTCACAGACTGGGGAGGGGGAGAGGAGTGGAAGACACCGTGGAGCTGAAAAAGACAAAAACTGCTGGTTTTTGTAGTAACAATATATCATAGCAATCCTTAGATACCTTTGCGAATCAGCCCCCTCGTAGCTGTGAGCGGTGTAGGAAAAATAAAAAAATAGACTGAGAAATCGTAATGGAGGAAGAAAAACATGTTTTGTCACCCATTAGCGCAGATGTTATGTTAGCTCAATGCACACCATTTTGACCTATGTACTACTTTTATGATAATCCCTCCAAAGATGCTCTAGCAAGGATTAAAATATATATACTGTGGGGCAAAAAAGTATTTAGTCAGCAACCGATTGTGCAAGTTCTCCCAATTAAAATGATGACAGAGGTCTGTAATTTTTTACCATAGGTACACTTCAACAGTAGGTATGGTCTTCTTGGGATGCAACTCAGTATTCTTCTTCCTCCAAACACGACGAGTTGAGTTTATACCAAAATGGATACATGAATGATACATCAAAGGATTGGAAGAATGTCATGTGGTCAGATGAAACCAAAATATAACTTTTTGAAGAAGAATACTGAGTTGCATCCCAAAAACACCATACCTACTGTGAAGCATGGGGGTGGAAACATCATGCTTTGGGGCTGTTTTTCTGCTAAGGGGACATACGATTGATCCGTGTTAAGGAAAGAATGAATGGGGCCATGTGTCGTGAGATTTTGAGCCAAAACCTCCTTCCATCAGTGAGAGTTTTGAATGGTTGACCAAATACTTATTTTCCACCATAATTTACAAATAAATTATTTGAAATTTCTACAATGTGACTTCCTGGATTTTTTTTCACATTCTGTCTCTCACCGTTGAAGTGTACCTATGATGAAAATTACAGACCTCTGTCATCATTTTAAGTGGGAGAACTTGCACAATCGGTGGCTGACTAAATACTTTTTTGCCCCACTGTGTATATATATATATATATATATATATATATATATATATACATGCACATGTAATCTTTGCAATTATGCCTCGTGTTGAAATGTTGAAGAGCCATGTTGGACCAAAAATACAAAAGAAAATCTGTCTGGAGCCGCAAAACTTAAAAGCCTTATTATATACGTCTGATAATGAAGGCAATGCATGAGGAAAGTGTCTAGATGAGCTATAATAGCCTACTATCAAAGGCAGACAAAAATATTTGTTTACAGAAATGTTGTATTTAAAATTATATTCTCGATAATTTTTGAAATATTGGAAATCATTTGTAAAATGGAGGCTTCTCACAGGAAGAGATAAATATTGGAAATTACTTGTTTAGAATGGCCAAAGTTATAAATGTGTGTGTCCAAGTTAAAGGAAAGGGCAGGCTGTCTTCTTCTAATGGATTTACTACAATTTTTGGCAAGCTAGGTAATGTTTGCTGTGGTCTGGAACAACATGACAAACAAACAACTATGAGAAATGCAGCCAATATTACATACAGATAAAGTGTCATGAGACATGCAAACGTAAATTAAATACACAGAGGACATAAGTAAAGAAAATCCAGTGAGCTCAAATATACCTACAAACGAGGCATTGTGATGCAATATGTACATACAGCTAGCCTGAATAGCATGTTAGCATCGATTAGCTTGCAGTCATGGATTGACCAAATACACCTGATAAGCACTCCAGCAAATCAATAAAATCAACAAAGCTCACCTTTTTTTGCATTCACGCACAGCATGTTTGGTGGACAAAATGAATCAGTGGAGTGGCATTAAACTTCTTTCTGTGGCAGCATCGGAGAAATTTGTACATGTAAACAAACTACGATTAGTTAAAGGATCGCTGAAATTAGTTGGACAAAACGGTGCTCACCAATTACTCTCATCAGTGAAGCATGTATGACATAAACAGTGGGATTTCTCACAATTAAGAATGTTTGTGTCGTGTTTGTCCTTCTACAGAAAATATATTAAGAATAAATATATATATTTTTTTCTTCATCTTTTTCCATTTTCACACATCTCTGGGAGAGGTCCAGGGAGCCACGAGGGCGGCCTAGTGGGCATGGGGCCCACTCCTGTTTTCCAGCCGACCATTAAAAATCTCCAAAGAGCCAAATAGCCTCTTCTATTTCCTCTTACGGCCTTTTGAAGCCAAATACTTTTGTTTGTCCAAGCCAAGATAAGCCTTTATCTTTATGAAACTGAAGTGTGCCGTTTGATTTGCTTATCTCGCCAAACAATGACTACCTGCCTCGATTTAAAGGCCGGGCCTTGGCATCTGTCTTCACGTGGTTTTTGTTTTCTGCACGTCCCATTTGCAGCCGATTACAAGGAGAGCTTCAACACGATAAGCAACATCGAGGAAATAGCCTACAACGCCATCTCCTTCACCTGGGACGTCAACGAAGAGGCAAAGGTAGGACATTTACTGTACATTTTTTCCCAGAAACCGGTCGGTTATGTTTACTCTTGCCACAGGCGTGTCGTAAAACGGGAAAGCAGTGGGACGGGTTTTTTGTCGTTTTTGCTGATTCAGTTGTTGGCAAACAAGCGCAAAGTGGACAAATGAATCATGACGACTGATAGGATTTTACAAACAACACAACGCTCATGAAACGTGATGAATCAAGACAACTAGTCAGAAACACTTCATGTTAATTACACTAGATGGTAATTCACATTTTAGTCAAGCTTTTCTGACTGCAATTGCCAGATAGCAAACAGTTGCAAACTGTTAGGAGCGTTAGCATGTTAGCATAATCTCACAAGCATCCTTGTCCACGAAACACACTCGCAAAAATAATAGACTCAATGCACTTAATAAATTCGTCATCTGGCCCTTTTTTAATCTTTCTGGAACAAAGATTGCATATCATTTAAAAACATAGTTGGCGGCCCATTAGCATTAGCTTGTGGCTAATCTTATTAAAGTGAACAAATTTACCCGGAATACAATACATTTTTAGTATTATTATCATTACTATATGTTACAATTCAATAATAAGAGCAAGAGGGTTTTTTGCTGTTTCAGTTGTTTGCAAACAAGCACCAAGTAGACAAATGAACCGTGACAACTGATAGGATTGTACATACAAAATTAATTAATGAAAACAACTGGAGAATATTAATTCCACTTAATAATAGTTGATGCAGCATTTACTCCAGCTTTTCTGACTAGAATCGTCAGATAGCCAACAGAGATGTCCATTAATATTGGCCTGCCGATGGTATCGGCCGATAAATGGACGATAAATTTAATATCCGAAATTATTGGTATCGGTTTCAACCTCCCGATTTTCCCGGGAGACTCCCGAATTTCTGTGCCCCTCCCGAAAATCTCCTGGGGCAACCTTTCTCCCGATTTCCACCCGGACAACAATATTGGGGGCGTGCCTTAAAGGCACTGCCTTTAGCATCCTCTACAACCTGTCGTCACGTCCGCTTTCCCTCCATACTAACCGCGTGCCGGCCCAGTCTCATAATATATGCGGCTGTTACACACACATAAGTGATTGCAACGCATTCTTGGTCAATAGCCAAACAGGCCACACTGAGAGTGTCCGTATAAACAACTTTCACACTGTTACAAATATGCGCCACACTGTGAACCCACACCAAACAAGAATGACAAACACATTTCGGAAGAACATTGCACCGTAACACATCATGAACACAACAGAACAAATACCCAGAAGCCCTTGCAGCACTATCTCTTCCGGGACGCTACAATATACACCCCTCACTTCCCCCAAATCCCCTGCCCCCATCTCCTGAATTCGGAGGTCTCAAGGTGGGCAAGTATGCAATAGCATACTCTGGACTAAAGCTGTGTGCCTTCCTTGTTTTTGTAGCTGTTGTTTTGAGGCATGTATTTAAAAAATAAATAAAAATAATGCACTTTGTGAAAGTCAAAGTATAGTATTTCCCATAGTTGTAGTGGGTATCAGGATTATCTCAGGGAGAGCACGTCCCAAATTCCAAGCTGCTGTTTTGAGGCATGTTAAAAAAAATTATGCACTTTGTAAATTCAGTATTGAATATGGCAGTGCCATGTTGGCACTTTTTTCTATAACTGGAGTTGAAGTTGTTCTTTTATTTTAGAAAACCTTGTTTTTGATTGATTGATTGATTGAAACTTATTAGTAGATTGCACAGTACAGTACATATTATGTACAATTGACCACTAAATGGTAACACCCGAATAAGTATCCAGCGGGGCATCACAACAAAGTTAGGCATAATAATGTGTTAATTCCACGGCTACATATATCGGTATTGGTTGATATCGGAATCGGTAATTAAGAGTTGGACAATATCGAAATATGGGATATCGGTTGTGGTGAAGAAGGAGCTGAGCCGGAAGGCAAAGCTCTCAATTTACCGGTCGATCTACGTTCCCATCCTCACCTATGGTCATGAGCTTTGGGTCATGACCGAAAGGATAAGATCACGGGTACAAGCGGCCGAAATGAGTTTCCTCCGCCGTGTGGCGGGACTCTCCCTTAGAGATAGGGTGAGAAGCTCTGCCATCCGGGAGGAACTCAAAGTAAAGCCGCTGCTCCTTCACATCGAGAGGAGCCAGATGAGGTGGTTCGGGCATCTGGTCAGGATGCCACCCGAACGCCTCCCTAGGGAGGTGTTTAGGGCACGTCCAACCGGTAGGAGGCCACGGGGAAGACCCAGGACCCGTTGGGAAGACTATGTCTCCCGGCTGGCCTGGTAACGCCTCGGGATCCCCCGGGAAGAGCTAGACGATGTGGCTGGGGAGAGGGAAGTCTGGGTTTCCCTGCTTAGGCTGTTGCCCCCGCGACCCGACCTCGGATAAGCGGAAGAAGATGGAGATGGAGATGGAGATGGGATATCGGAAAAAAAAACATTATCGGACATCTCTTGTTGTTATCAACGGTTGTGAGCGTTAGCATGCTAGCATAATCTCTTTGTCTACAAAAAGCACCCGCAAAGATAATAAATTCAATAATACACTTTACAAATCAATCATCTTGGACAACTTCATTCAACAAGGTAACATTTCACTTCAAAACAATGTTAGCGGCTGCTTTCAGCTTGTGGCTAAAGAAGACCGAATGTTCATTGAGGTGAACAAACCCGCCTGAAATACAATACATTTTTTGGTTTATCTTCATCGTGAGACAATATAGAAGAGTATTTAAGGTGACTTTTTTTAAAGATAAAACCTAGTTTTTACATTTTAAGCTTCAATGACAGCCACAATGACAAGAGGAAGAGGGGTTGTTTTTGTCTTTGTTTCTGATTCAGTTGTTGGCAAACGAGCGCAAAGTGGACAAATTAAACAACTCAACACTTGCCAAACTTAATGAGAATATCCATTGCACTTGATGATAATTCACCATTTACTCCTGCTTTTCTGACTGGAATGGTCAGATAAATAAATAAATGGGTTGTACTTGTATAGCGCTTTTCTACCTTCAAGGTACTCAAAGCGCTTTGACACTACTTCCACATTTACATACACATTCACACACTGATGGAGGGAGCTGCCATGCAAGGCGCCAACCAGCAACCATCAGGAGCAAGGGTGAAGTGTCTTGTTCAGGACACAACGGACGTGACGAGGTTGGTACTAGGTGGGATTTGAACCAGGGACCCTCGGGTTGCGCACGGCCGCTCTCCCACTGCGCCACGCCGTCCCATATCAAATAGTTGTTATCAACGGCTATTAGCTTAGGCCTGCTAGCAAAATGTCAATAGCCTTCTAATCTACAAAAAAACACCCGCAAACATAATAAATTCAATAATACACTTTCTAAATCAATCATCTTGGACAACAAAAAAATTTAACTTCGAAACATTGTTAGGGTCTACTATTAGCATTAGCTTGAGGCTAAAGATAGTCCAGGGCCGATATTCGATAAGTCAAGTAAGTTAAGTTAAAGTACCAATGATTGTTACACACACACTAGGTGTGGCGAAATTATACTCTGCATTTGACCCATCACCCTTGTTCACCCCCCCGGGAGGTGAGGGGAGCAGTGAGCAGCAGCGGTGGCCGCGCCTGGGAATCATTTTTGGTGATTTAACCCCCAATTCCAACCCTTGATGCTGAGTGCCAAGCAGGGAGGTAATGGGTCCCATTTTTATAGTCTTTGGTATGAGTCGGCCAGGGTTTGAACTCACGACCTACCGATCTCAGGGCGGACACTCTAAGTGACGATAAATTAAAATTAATGTCTGTAAGTTTTTCTGCGCCAATCAATCGCCATTCGCATGCTTCAATAACATTGGAGCTTTTTGTCGCTTTTAGCAGTTCCACGCATTTCTACCATAGCGGAAAAAACAGAAAGGGGTGAATTATCTTGCCCTCATTAAGAATATTTGACTAAACACTAAAATAGAATAGAACAGAATGGACTTTATTGTCATTATATTTCCATATAACAAGATTAAGGACTCCAATTTAAGGTGCGGTTGTGGGAACAAATATGGGATTAAAATAAATTACACAAGATATGTTTATACTGCAGGCCAAAGTGGCCTAAATCAGATTTTTTTTTTAGATCAGATTTTTTTCAAGCTGAGTGTTTACTGCAAGTAAAAACTGATTTTTTTCACATAAACGTGCACACGCCCCAATGTGGCCTCGACGTCAAATTTAATAAAGTGAAAACAAAGGAGGTAGCACTGTGGTACAGGGTGTGCAGTGGTTCTCAACCTACTTTCAGTGATGTGAAATTTTTTTTAATTCAATTACCCCCTAATCAGAGCAAAGCATTTTTGGTTGAAAAAAAAGAGATAAAAAAGTAAAATACAACACTATGTCATCACTTTCTGATTTATCAAATTGTATAACATTGCAAAATATTGCTCATTTGTAGTGGTCTTTCTTGAACTATTTGGAAAAAAGATATAAAAATAACTGAAAATTTGTTGAAACATTAACAAATGATTCAATTATAAATAAAGACTTCTACACATAGAAGTAATCATCAACTTAAAGTGCCCTCTTTGGGAATTGTAATAGAGATCCATCTGGATTCATGAACTTAATTCTCAAAATTTTTTCAGAAAAAAATAAATCTTAAACATCAATATTTATGGAACATGTCCACAAAAAATCTAGCTGTCAACACTAAATATTGCATTGTTGTATTTTTTTCCCCAGTTTATGAACTTACATTCATATTTTTTTGAAGTATTATTCAATAAATATATTTATAAAATATATTTTAATTGTTGCAATTTTTATAATATTAAAAAAAAATCTCACGTACCCTTTGGCATACCTTCAAGTACCCCCAGGGGTACCTGTACCCCCATTTGAGAACCACTGGGTTAGTGCATGTGCCTCCCAATACGAAGGTCCTTAGTTCAATTCCGGGCTCGGGAACTTTCTGTCATAATGTGATTTTCGCAGCTTATTGCGAGGTTTGTTCTGCCGGAATGCAAACGGACTCTTCCGGACAAAACTTGAAGGTAGGAACATATTTAATAATCAATTAATCCTACACAGCCGAAATTACAGGAACCAAAACAAAAGGAAAGCGTGCAGATCACACGAGAAGATCCATCCATCCATTTTCTACCGCTTATTCCCTTTCGGGGTCGCGGGGGGCGCTGGCGCCTATCTCAGCTACAATCGGGCGGAAGGCGGGGTACACCCTGGACAAGTCAGATAAGGCAAAAAACTTAGGACATTAAAACATGAAACTATAGACATGAAAACCTCACTAAATGGTATGAAACAAATCGCATTAGCTATGGGATCGCATGAAATAAACAATGGCATGAAACAAGCATGAAACTGTGACATGAAAAGAGCAATGACGTCGGGCCAACTGACTGGCAAAGTCAGGCTTAAATAATGTCTCTTGATTAGAGTCAGGTGAGTGTCCCGAACACCGGCGGCAGGTGAAAATCATAAGTAGCTGTGGGAACCAAACCAAACTCAGGTGTCAAACAGGAACTAAAAGAGTCCAAAACGAACAGAACATAACAAAAACATGATCCGGACCACGGATCATGACACTTTCTGTGGGGAGTTTGCATATCCTCCCCGTGACTGTGTGGGTTCCCTCCGGGTACTCCGGCTTCCTCCCACTTCCAAAGACATGTACCTGGGGATAGGTTGATTGGCAACACTAAATGGTCCCTAGTGTGTGAATGTGAGTATGAATGTTGTCTGTCTATCTGTGTTGGCCCTGTGATGAGGTGGTGATTTGTCCAGGGTGTACACCGCCTTCCGCCCGAATTCAGCTGAGCTAGGCTCCAGCAACCCCCACGGCCCCAAAAGGGACAAGCGGTAGAAAAATGGATGGGATAAATGGAAAACAAAGGAAGTTGACCGGGAGGAAGTCGCTATTACTACAAAATAAAAAGGCGCAACATATTTTTCCGTGAAAGTAAATGAAAGTGATATAATGAATGTATGGATGTATATAGTGTAATATATTTAGGAGGGTTGTAATCTTTTTATGGCTGTTAAGTAGGGGAGACACGGACATCAGCTTGGATCTACGGGAGCTTCATTTTTCATCTCACATGAAAGCAAATGCCGATCCATTTCAGCTGGCGACTGCGTCTTTTGGGCACACACGAATGACGTAGCCATGAATTAATTAACGTGTACCCTGACTTGAACAAGATGAAAAACTTATTCGGGTGTTACCATTTAGTGGTCAATTGTACGGAATATGTACTGAACTGTACAATCTACTAATAAAAGTTTCAATCAATCAATCAATCAATCAATCAATCAATCAAAGCTCGCCCAAAGCTGACGATTAAAATCACGTGCAGGTCACATTGCATTTAGACTGAAGTCGCATTTGAATTGGATTCCAATGGGTTTCAGGACTACCTCCTGATGTGGCCTGAATCGGATGCCAAAAGATCAGATTTGAAGCACTTTGGAGCGTTTCAAAAAATCAGATCTGTGTCTCTTGAGGGCGAAAAAAATCCGATTTGGTGTGCAGTTTGAACGGGGCCATTGTGAAGCGACGCATCACACAGTGCAACCAGTTAGCTCAGGGGTCGGGACCTTTTTTGGTTGAGAGAGCCATGAAAGCCAAATATTTTAAAATGTATTTGCGTGAGAGCCATATAATATTATTTTAACCCTGAATACAACTAAATGTGTGCATTTTTAAGAAAGACCAACATGTTTAGAGTATGATAAGTCTCCTATTATTTTCAATAACATTGGTATTCTGAAGATAACCAATAATAAATAAAATGCTTTTTCTTACCATCAATGCGACTTCTGGTGCTGCATGGTTTTGCTGATGACTTTGTAGTCTGGTTGATCCATGGTTATTTTTAACACTGTGATTACCAGAGTAATTATTAATTACTTATCGTGTTAAGCAACGTCAGCTAAGATTTATCTGAGAGCCAGATGCTGTCATCAAAAGAGCCACATCTGGCTCTAGAGCCATAGGTTCCCTACCCCTGAGTTAGCATGTAGCACTTAAGATGGACAAAATGACCACAAAACCAAATCCTACCGCACCAAAACAGTGCAAAATGGTGTGTGGTTAAATCCCCAAAGACATGCTGTCATTTATTACTGTTATAAAACTGGCATTTTTTAAAAGTGCGGTCATGTTGTCATAGGAAATGGAAGGATGTACTGCACTGTGCAATCTACTAATAAAAGTTTCAATCAATCAATCAAAGTGTATATTTGAGCCCCCCGAAAACCCATCCCCTCCTTAAAATATATTTTTGCTTTTAGTTGCAATGTTTGTTCAAGTGCAACATTTTGCTAACAAAGTCTATTTTATTATTGCCTGTACCGGTATATTTTCTTTTGTTTTTTTTGTTAAACGTTTTAATTTCAGTTGCAACGTTAAAATACACAAGAAACACACGTTTGTTGCATTTGAAAGGATATACTTGCATTATTACTGTGTATTATCATTAAATCATCAATCAATCAATCAATCAATGATTATTTATATAGCCCTAAATCACTAGTGTCTCAAAGGGCTGCACAAACCACTACGACATCCTCGGTAGGGCCCACATAAGGGCAAGGAAAACTTACACCCAGTGGGACGTCTGTGACAATGATGACTATGACAAACCTTGGAGAGGACCGCATATGTGGGCAACCCCCTGTTTAATTTGGTCTCATGAAAAATTATGGCAATAATATCGTTTATCGGCATTAATTTCTTTGTAAATAACATCGTCAAGATAAATGTTTGTTGAACCTAGCTGAATAGGATATAAAGTCAATGAGGTGAACAACAACAATATTATTGTCTTATTCACATCATGAGACAAAAGAGAAGAGTATGTAATGTGTTTATTTTTAAAGATAAAACCCAATTGTTATATTTTAGACTTCAAAAACAGCCAAACAATAATAAGAGGAAGAGGAAAACATCACTTCCTGTTTACCAGAGTATCGAAAAAGATGGCACAATAAGTTTAATAATCAAATTAATGTATTAATGGTGTATATTGAAATGAGCATTTATCCTAATTGTGAGGTGTTTTGGCGTCCCGGTAATGACAACTTCAACATGAAACCCTTAAATGTGTATGTCCTGTACTTTTCTCCTTTGTCTTCCATGTGTGTGTTTGCGGGTGTGTATAGCCCACTCCTTTGTAACCGCGCCTTAAAATGGAGCAAGCTTGCCGTTTGAACTCCAGGGGCCCCCAAGGCCCCCCCCCCCCCCCCCCACACACGCACACACACACAGACACACACACACACACACACACACACACACACACACACACACACACAAACACTAACCTCCGTCCCCACCCTGTCTTGTTTGTTTTGCCCTCGTTTCTGTGTGAATGCCAGCGTGAGTGTGCGAGTGTATTACGTGGCTCTTTTATTGCAATGAGGGGACAAAGAGTAGCTGGAGGAAATCCAAGCTCACTTCTCTGGGACAATATTTACTTTTCCTGGCTCCACATCTTTTTTTTCCTTCCAAACACGTTGCTCCTTTTCTCTTTTAAACTGCAGGTGGATAAGCTGCCCTCTTAATGGCAAATGCATTTGTTCCAAATATTCTCCTAAACTAATAAAATATAGGTTTTATTCATTTGTTATACTATACAACTGGTGCAATTTATAGACCCTTTTTGTGGGTGTTATTTGTCTTATAATTACTTGTAATAGTTACTTAAAAAAGATTAGAATCTGTTCCGTATCCAATATGGATACAAAGGAAGGAGGAGTGGGTGACTGTGCTTCTCATTTTCAGACTTGTTGTAATGAGAAATAAATGATAAATGGGTTGTACTTGTATAGCGCTTTTCTACCTTCAAGGTACTCAAAGCGCTTTGACACTACTTCCACATTTACCCATTCACACACACAATCACACACTGATGGAGGGAGTTGCCATGCAAGGCGCTAACCAGCACCCATCAGGAGCAAGGGTAAAGTGTCTTGCCCAGGACACAACGGACTTGACGAGGTTGATACTAGGTGGGGATTGAACCAGGGACCCTCCGGTTGCGCACGGCCACTCTCCCACTGCGCCACGCCAGAAACTGTAATGTAAAGTTGTTACTATGCATAAAAATAAAAATAAAAAAATTAAACCAAAAAATCACAAAATCAAATTAAAAACATTATAACTGTATTATTTAAAAAAAAAAATCTATAGTCCACAATAAACCATTTTGGCCGATCATATGTAAATACAGAAGGAGTTTGATAGTTTTTTGCATTTTCTTTTACAAAAAGATGTTTAGAAATTAAATGTTTAATAGGTACTGTTTTATTATATTTAGCTTTTTGCATAATGATGATGTATTGCTTCATATAATTAAAAGTCAAAAGCAGTAAAACAGTTTGACCTCAACCCATGTTTTAAAAAAGAAAAAGAAAATGAATAGGTTTATTATTGCATTGCCATAGAAATTAAATATTTGGCATATTTTTTGATTGGTATATGTTAAAAATATAGGCAAGCCATAATAATACATAATAATCATTTATTTTTTTAAAGCACTTCTGAAAAACTCAAAGACACTTTACAAGGTAAATAAAAAAAGTGTATGTAATAGTGAATATAAAAAAAAAAAATCAAATGCATATAGTTAAGAATTAATCAATATGTACTGTATATATGATCATTTACACAAGTTTACCATGACCTCTCCGCCCCCATCTTCAGATCTTCATCACGGTCAACTGCCTGAGCACGGACTTCTCGTCGCAGAAAGGCGTCAAGGGTCTTCCTCTGATGATCCAGATCGACACGTACAGCTACAACAACCGCAGCAACAAGCCGCTGCACAGGGCCTACTCGCAGATCAAGGTTTTCTGTGATAAGGCAAGTCATCCCCGACCTGTAGTGCATGGATCCATGCATAATCAATGTACAGTATTGGCATATCTATCGGAGGGGATTGATTAATAGTACTAAACCAATACTTTTGTCCATAATGTGTAAGTATGTAAGTGTAAGGTTGAGTATGCATAAACCAGAGTTTTGGCATAAACATAACAAGTGCTCTCTCTAGCGGTGGTACCTGCACAATGTATTTGCACTCGCTTTATTTACTCAATTTTCATTTAAAGCTTTTTTTCTCTCTTTCTCAGGGAGCTGAGCGCAAGATAAGAGACGAGGAGAGAAAATTGCTGCGCAAGAAGTCGAAAGGTCTGCTCAATTCAGCATCACGTATAAGCTTTTTATCGATTAATATGACACGCTTGATCATTTCATTTCCCAGGTAAAGATGGAGGTGTGATAACAGTCCCCAAAAAATCAGACGTAACATATTTCAAGATTATGACTGACTTGGAAGCACAGCCCGTCCTCTTCATCCCTGACGTCCACTTTGGCAACCTGCAGAGGGCCGGACAGGTACACATGATAATGAAAGTAATAATAATTCTAAAAAAATACAGCAGTTAAAATACTATTCAAACATTTGAAATCACAAAACATATTATACGTACATTTAATAATAATAAAATATGTGTTAAAAACAGACAATCGAAGTAATTTAAAAGAAAGGATTTTCAGTAAAATAGCAAAAAAATTAAAGAAGTGAAATCAAAATAAAAGACAATACTTGTATTAAAATAAAAGACACATTGAAAATCAAAATAAGACAATAGTTCTCTTTATACATGGCCTGCTTTCCCCCGTTAAGAAAAAAATAAAAAAAATAATGAACTATCACATTTATTGGTCATATTTTTACTATGCATACACAATTTTACATATTTCTGGGTGATTTATTTAAATTCCTTCTTGTTTTATTTACAATTGAAGAATGTATTTATATCAGTAATTTCAAAAGAGTTCAAACAGATCAGGGAAAAATAGGGTCAACATGAATAACTTTTCTTTGTGCTCTTAACTTGTTGTTGTTGTTGTTGTTGTTTTAAGGTGTTCACCTTCAACGCAGAAGAGATTGAGCGAGAAGGGTGAGTTTGCGCCCAAACAGGAAGTGTCATTTACATCAAACAAATAGCAGCCATGCAAAAACACCGTGCATAAGCAGGAAGCGGCATACACGCAAATGCTACCAAAATGAGCAATTTTAACATTTGTTTTCTTTTAATACATACTATATCTTCTTTCTCAGGAGCGTGCTGGTGAAGAGGATGTTCAGGCCGTCGGATGAAGACTTGTGTCCGTCGCCGCAGAAACAGATCAAGGAGGAGGCGCACAAGAGAGGTACAAGAGAGACAGATGGGAGTACTCAACGCTCTATGGCCACTTCATTAGCCACACCTGGACTGCTATCTCATTAGATCCATTGCAAAAATTCATTTTGAAAACTGGCCATTTTAAGGATATTCACTTCATACTGCTTGTAGTTTGCAGTAGGTTATCTATAAATACCGTATTTTCCGAACCATAGGGCACACCGGATTATAAAGCGCACTGCCGAGGAATTATCTATTTTCATATACATGGCGCACAGGATTATATGGCGCATTAAAGGCCTACTGAAATGAGATTTTCTTATTTAAACGGGGATAGCAGGTCCATTCTATGTGTCATACTTGATCATTTCGCGATATTGCCATATTCTTGCTGAAAGGATTTAGTAGAGAACATCCACGATAAAGTTTGCAACTTTCAGTGTTAACAGAAAAGCCCTGCCTCTACTGGAAGTCGCAGACGAT